>NC_057812.1:54540943-54555913 GCF_018294505.1 Triticum aestivum | reverse complement strand
GTGCGATGCTTGATCATATCAACCTTGGAAACACTTCCAACATATATCGTCAGCTCACCTTTAGCTAGTCTCCGTTTATTCCGTAGCTTTTATTTCGAGTTACTAACACTTAGCAACCGAACCAGTATCCAATACCCTGGTGCTACTAGGAGTACTAGTAAAGTACACATTAACATAATGTATATCCAATATACTTCTATCGACCTTGCCAGCCTTCTCATCTACCAAGTATCTAGGGTAATGCTGCTCCAGTGGTTGTTCCCCTTATTACAGAAGCACTTAGTCTCGGGTTTGGGTTCAACCTTGGGTTTCTTCACTAGAGCAGCAGCTGAATTGCCGTTTCATGAAGTATCCCTTTGTTCCCTTGCCCTTCTTGAAACTAGTGGTTTCACCAACCATCAACAATTGATGCTCCTTCTTGATTTCTACTTTCGCGGTGTCAAACATCATGAATATTTCAAGGATCATCATATCTATCCCTGATATGTTATAGTTAATCATGAAGCTCTAGCAGCTTGGTGGCAATGACTTTGGGGAAACATCACTATCTCATCTGGAGGATCAACTCCCACTCGATTCAAGTGATTGTTGTACTCAGACAATCTGAGCACAAGCTCAACGATTGAGCTTTTCTCCCTTAGTTTGCAGGCTAAGAAAATCGTCGGAGGTCTTATACCTCTTGACGTGGGCACGAGCCTGAAATCCCAATTTCAGCCCTCGAAACATCTCATATGTTCCGCGACGTTTCGAAAACGTCTTTGGTGCCTCTACTTAAACCATTTAATTGAACTATCATGTAGTTATCAAAACGTGTATGTCCGATGTTCGCAACATCGACAAACGACGTTGGGGTTCAGCACACTGAGCGGTGCATTAAGGACATAAGCTTTCTACTGATCGCATAATCGCTACTATCAACTTTCAACTATATTTTCTCTAGGAACATATCTAAACAGTGGAACTAAAGCGCGAGCTTACGACATAATTTGCAAAAGGTCTTTTGACTATGTTCAGGATAATTAAGTTCATCTTATGAACTCCCACTTAGATAGACATCCCTCTGGTCATCTAAGTGATCACATGATCCGAGTCAACTAGGCCGTGTCCGATCATCACGTGAGACGGACTAGTCATCATCGGTGAACATCTTCATGTTGATCGTATCTACCACACGACTCATGCTCGACCTTTCGGTCTCCGTGTTCCGAGGCCATGTCTGCACATGCTAGGCTCGTCAAGTTAACCCTAAGTGTTTTCGCTGTGTAAAACTGTCTTACACCCGTTGTATGTGAACGTAAGAATCCATCACACCCGATCATCACGTGGTGCTTAGAAGCGACCAACTGTAGCAACGGTGCACAGTTAGGGGAGAACACTTCTTGAAATTTTGTAAGGGATCATCTTATTTACTACCGTCGTCCTAAGCAAACAAGATGCATAAACATGATAAACATCACATGCAATCAAATAGTGACATGATATGGCCAATATCATTTTGCTCCTTTTGATCTTCATCTTCGGGGCTCCATGATCATCATCGTCACCGGCACGACACCATGATCTCCATAATCATGATCTCCATCATCGTGTCTTCATGAAGTTGTCACGCCAATGACTACTTCTACTTCTATGACTAACGCGTTTAGCAATAAAGTAAAGTAGTTTACATGGCGTTCTTCAATGACACGCAGGTCATACAATAAATAAAGACAACTCCTATGGCTCCTGCCGGTTGTCATACTCATCGACATGCAAGTCGTGAATCCTATTACAAGAACATGATCAATCTCATACATCACATATCATTCATCACATTCTTCTTGGCCATATCACATCACATATCATACCCTGCAAAAACAAGTTAGACGTCCTCTAATTGTTGTTGCATGTTTTACGTGGCTGCTATGGGTTTCTAGCAAGAACGTTTCTTACCTACGCAAGACCACAACGTGATATGCCAATTGCTATTTACCCTTCATAAGGACCCTTTTCATCGAACCCGTTCCGACTAAAGTGGGAGAGACTCGCACCCGCTAGCCACCTTATGCACCAAGTGCATGTCAATCGGTGGAACCTGTCTCACGTAAGAGTACGTGTAAGGTCGGTCCGGGCCGCTTCATCCCACAATACCGTCGAAACAAGATTGGACTAGTAACGGTAAGCATATTGAACAACATCAACGCCCACAACTACTTTGTGTTCTACTCGTGCAAAGAATCTACGCAATAGACCTAGCTCATGATGCCACTGTTGGGGAACGTAGCAGAAATTCAAAATTTTCCTACGTGTCACTAAGATCTATCTATGGAGAGACCAGCAACGAGTAGAAAGAGAGTGCATCTACATACCCTTGTAGATCGCTAAGCGGAAGCGTTCAAGTGAACGGGGTTGATGGAGTCGTACTCGTCGTGATTCAAATCACCGATGATCCTAGTGCCGAACGGACGGCACCTCCGCGTTCAACACACGTACAGCCCGGTGACGTCTCCCACGCCTGGATCCAGCAAGGAGAGAGGGAGAGGTTGAGGAAGACTCCATCCAACAGCAGCACAACGGCGTTGTGGTGGTGGAGGAGCGTGGCAATCCAGCAGGGCTTCGCCAAGCACCGAGGAGGAGTAGGAAGAGAGGTAGGGCTGTGCCAGAACTTCGTGTATAGCTCCCATGCGCCTCCCCACTATATATAGGGGTGGAGGGGCTGGTTTCTTGCCCTCCAAGTCCATTGGGGCGTTGGCCAAGGTGGGAGGAAAGAAATCTCATTATTTCCTTCCCCACCGATTGTTATCCCCCCTTTTTAGGGATCTTGATCTTATCCCTTCGGGATATGATCTTATTCCTTCTAAGGGGGGATCTTGGTGCGCCTTGACCAGGGGTGTGGGGCCTTGCCCCCACTACCCACGTCCATGTGGGTCCCCCCATGCAGGTGGGCCCCACTCCGGAACCTTCTAGAACCTTCCCGGTACAATACCGAAAAATCCCGAACATTTTCCGGTGGCCAAAATAAGACTTCCCATATACAAATCTTTACCTCCGGACCATTCCGGAACTCCTCGTGACGTCCGGGATCTCATCCAGGACTCCGAACAACATTCGGTAACCACATACAAACTTCCTTTATAACCCTAGCGTCATCAAACCTTAAGTGTGTAGACCCTACGGGTTCGGGAGACATGTAGACATGACCGAGACGTTCTCCGGTCAATAACCAACAGCGGGATCTGGATACCCATGATGGCTCCCACATGTTCCACGATGATCTCATCGGATGAACCACGATGTCAAGGACTTAATCAATCCCGTATTCAATTCCCTTTGTCTATCGGTATGTTACTTGCCCGAGATTCGATCGTCGGTATCCAATACCTTGTTCAATCTCGTTACCGGCAAGTCACTTTACTCGTTCTGTAACACATCATCCCGTGATCAACTCCTTGGTCACATTGCGCATATGATGATGTCCTACCGAGTGGGCCCAGAGATACCTCTCCGTTTACACGGAGTGACAAATCCCAGTCTCGATCCGCATAAAACAATAGATACTTTCGGAGATACCTGTAGTGCACCTTTATAGTCACCCAGTTACGTTGTGACGTTTGATACACCCAAAGCACTCCTACGGTATCCAGGAGTTACACGCTCTCATGGTCGAAGGAAGAGATACTTGACATTGGCAAAGCTCTAGCAAATGAACTACACGATCTTTTGTGCTAGTCTTAGGATTGGGTCTTATCCATCACATCATTCTCCTAATGATGTGATCCCGTTATCAACGACATCCAATGTCCATAGCCAGGAAACCATGACTATCTGTTGATCACAACGAGCTAGTAAACTAGAGGCTCACTAGGGACATATTGTGGTCTATGTATTCACACGTGTATTACGATTTCCGGATAATACAGTTATAGCATGAATAAAAGACAATTATCATGAACAAGGAAATATAATAATAATACTTTTATTATTGCCTCTAGGGCATATTTCCAACAGAAAATGGTGATGGTGAAGACGCAGTACAAGGCGGAGAAGACGCGGACACACCGTCGTCTTCGTCACTACTATTATCATCCATGAGGGACCCGCATGTTCGAGACCTGCTTCGCAAGAAGACGACTAGCGACAGAGCTGCTTCTAGAGAGGAGGCCAAACTGGCGCAACTAGAGGTAGGCTCGATGAATCCTTTGTATGATGGTTGTGATCCCAAGGTGACCCACTTGAGTTCCACACTAGAACTTCTAAAGACAAAGGCAAAAAACAAATGGAAGGATGCAAGCTTGGATGAGCTTTTGAAGTATCTAAAGAAGGTTCTTCGCACGGGAAGCTTGTGTCCTACTAGTTTCGAGGAGGCAAAGAAAATCGTGTGGCCTCTTGATCTGCCACACATTAGATATCATTCATGCATCAATGATTGCATCACCTATCGGAACGAGCACACGAAAAAAACATCTGTCCAAAGTGCAATGCTTCACGATATAAGAAGGCCAGAAAGAAAGCTCCACAGAAAGTTGTATGGTACTTTCCGATCACTCCGCATCTGTAGCAGTAGTTCGTAGATCCTAAGGAAGCAAATTTAATGAGCTGGCACGCGGAGATGGTGAAGCTAGATGACATAGATGATCCGAAGCTGAGACACCTCGCAGATGCTAGCCGGTGGAGAGCATTAAACGTTAAATTTGATTCTTTTCGCAAATGATCCAAGGAACATCGTGCTTGGCGCTACAAGTGATGGCATGAATCCGTTTGGCAACCAGAACACCAATCATAGCACATAGCCCGTGTTTCTATGGATGTACAACCTCCCCCCTGGAAGTGCATGAAGGAAAACTACATACACATGGCTACAGTTATTCAAGGGATGAGACAACCGGGAAATGGTATAAATATGTATCTCGGGTTACTGAAAGAGGAGCTACAGACCTTATGGACAACGCCGGCCAATACATGGGACGCAAGCAAAGGAGAGTATTTCTACATGAGAGCCGCACTAATCACGACGATGCAGGACTATCTCGGTTATGGATATCTCTCCGGCCAGGTGTGCCATGGATATTGTGGATGCACCAAGTGCATGGATGATGCAACTTCTCTGCAGCTATAGAAAGATGGCGGGTCTTCAAAAATCGTGTACATGGGGCATCGAAGATGGCTCGAGAATATTGACCCATGGAGAAAGCATGGAGATCTATTCAATCGTATGGTTTAGCATTGAGGTCCTCCACGTAAGCATAGCGGTGCGAAAATATATGAGTTATTGAAGAACTGGGAAGAGTGCCCCTCGCTGGGAAACACAACGAAAAAGGTGTCGAAGCCGCTGTTGAAGGTATAGAAGACAAGATCTTTTTTCTGGGACTTGGAATACTGGCCTAAACCCGACACGCCTCATAGCCTTGATCAAATGCATATCACAAAAAAAATCCTCGAGAGTTTGCTTGGAACATTGATGAACATGCCGGAGAAGACAAAGGATGGGCCGAAGGCAAGTAAGACTTGGAATTCTTGAAAATCAGGAAGATCTCCAAATGCCCGGTAAAAAGTTGTCATAGGAGACAGAGACGGAGACGGAAGATAGTGAAAAAAAGTAAACAAGAAGGAAGAACAATATTGCCCCCCGCCCCTTTCTTAACCTTAGATAAGAAGGAGGTCGATCAATTGTTCAAGTACCTTGCCGGAATCAAAGTCAGTTCCGGATACCGTGGGAACATAAGCAGATATCTGGACACTAAGAAAAAAAGGTTCCACGGGGATGAAGTCTCACGACTGTCATGTGATGATGACACGGTTACTCCTAGTTGCACTTCAAGGGATTGTGGACACACAAGTCCGTGAGACGCTTATTGACCTATGCCACTTTTTTATGTTATCTCTCAAAAGTCGATCAGTGTGAAGCACCTGCATAGCCTACAGGAAGAGATCATTGTCATACTGAATGAGCTAGAGATGTACATCCCGCCCGCGTTCTTTGATGTCATGGTGCATCTATTTGTCCACATCGTGGACGACATCATTGACCTAGGGATGACATTCCTGCACAGCATGATGCTGTTCGAGAGGATGAATGGGGTCATCAAAGGATTCGTTCATAACATGTCCCGTCCGGATGGAAGCATAGCCCAGGGATATCCGACCAAAGAGTGCATCTCTTTCTGTTAGAGTTATCTAGCAGGCACCGGAGACCCTGTTGTTGGTTTGCCCGTCAACAAGCACTGTGGAAGGCTCGAAGGTGAAGGTCTCACCAACGGTCATAGGGTTGTGAATGTGGTCCGCTCGGGCCGATAAAATAACCTTGACAGGGCAAACTTAGTAGTGCTACAACACCTAGATGTGATAGAAGATTTCGTGACACTGCACAAAGAGACCATCGCAAAGAAGTACCATGACCGTTAGGTGCACAGGACGAACGCTGAAGTTATTAGAAAGCACAACTCCACTTTCTTGTGTTGGTTCAAAGAGAGAGTTTTGGCTAATCCCCCGAAAGAGGGATGTCTGGAAAGAACGCTCATATACGCCTTAGCACATGGCCCATCGACCAACCCCGTGACTTATCAAGCATACGATATCAACAGATACACGTTCTAGACGGACGACAAAGATATGAACAGTGATAACCAAAACTCAAGAGTAACGATGGAAGCCATGACCGGGAACATAATTGAAAGATATTATGGAAGGGTCGAAGAGATCTAGGATCTTAACTACTCTGGATTGCATAGCGCGATGATGTTCCATGTCAGATGGGCTAAGAACATACAAAGAGAAAACCGACATTTCACTACCATGTGTATACCAGACTCGATAGTGGTACCGTCAATGCCACCACCAAAAATGAGCCATGGGTACATGCTAAACATGTGACACAATGTTTCTTCATAACCAAACCCGAGCAATCCCAGTCGTGTTGTCATGAGGAGAGGCAAAAGGAGGAAGACTATGACCGGTACAGTGATCCGATGAGGGAAGATGATGCTGATGATGATGAAACATACGTCAAAAGAAGAATGAAGACTACATTACCTACGAAAGATCGTAATCCCTGGAAAAGGAAAAGTCACGACCATGAGATCAATTATTCGACAACGAACAAAAGAGGGAAGAAGATCAGTCTGAAGCATCGTCGTAACTACATTACCTACAAAAGATCGTAATCCGTGGAAAAGATAAAGTCACGACCATGAGATCAATTATTCGACAACGAACAAAAGAGGGAAGAAGATCAGTCTGAAGCGTCGTCGTCGATCATGCTGACAAAGTAATCCACATAATTTGTGTGTATCTATTTTGTATACCACCGTTAGCGGTCAAGTGATGTAATACATATTATACACTATTTATTATCTGGAGGGTAAACAGTGTTATTAGTCCAACAAACCAAATTAAACTAAAGCTAGCAAGAGCTATATATAACCCTGCTATACAAATCTTGTACAAATGCAAATGAATGATAAGAAAAAGGAAATTGCAAATGAAGGACAAAGAAAAAGAAAGGAAGTTGTGCAAAATGAAATGAAATAAGAAGAAACAGGAAGGAAGTTGTCGAAAATGAAATGAAAGAAAATGAAAAAGGAACGAAGTTGTGGAAGATGAAATTTAAGAAAAAGAAAAATAAAAAGAAAAAGTTAGCAGTAGCGCGGTTTGTTCTGGGCAGCGCTATAGCTAACTTATCTATAACATGTTTTGCCAAGACGCGCTATAGCTAAGTTGCCTACAGGACTGGTCTGAGAGCTCCTATCTCTTTCCTCTCTCTCACTCTCGATCGTCGAACCCCTTTTCTTTAAGGCTCCCACGCCAACGCCGACGCCGCACCACCCACGCCGTCGACGCCTAACTCGACTTCAGCCCCGACCCTGACGCCTGCCACCAGCCGCCCTCACCCCCTCACCCTGTGGCGCCCCCGGCCCGGCCCCTCCCCCCATGCCGCCGCTCCCCCGACCACCGATGCCATCTTCTCGCCGCCGGCAGGTCTCTCTCTCTCTCTCTCTCTCTCGGACCAAATTTGGTCGTTGCAGATCAACCCGTACCCCCTCAGCCCCGGCGACCCCAACCATGATGACGACGTCCTCAACCCTGACGCAGACCCCCTTAGCCCCGGCGACCCCAACCATGATGCCGACGTCCTCAACCCTGACGCCGACCCCCTTAGCCCCGGCGACCCCGACGCGCGGTGAGCCACCCCTCCCTCTTCTTGATCCTCAGAATGGGTAGCTAATTTGATAGCATAGCAGTCCCATTTGTTCTTCGGGTATTGTGCATTTGCAAGTATTCTTAGTCATATGCTAGTGATTAGCAATTTCTACATTTATCATGAGCTAAAGAAACGAGTGTTTACATCTCATATTCATATGGAGATGTTCTATTAGTGTAGAGTTGTGCATCGATGTTTACAATTAAGCACCCATATAGTTAAATAACAATAAGACTTCAAGCCTTTTGCAAGCTATGTTGAACCTCGTGATGTACTGAACTAGGATCTATCGATCGCTGTAAAAAGCAACAATCATTTGCGCTTACGGTATCAGCAAGATCATGCATGAGATCATACTAGTTTTCTACCAATATGAAAGAGTGCACCAGCGTCATTTTGAATGTTAGATAGCCCATAGTGCCAATATAAATCTGTGTGTTATTTTACTAGAATGTATGGTGTCCCAGCAGTGGCATATGGTACTATTCACGCTACACTATGATGAAAAGTACCACTTTTGCTATGATAAATTGGTAGTGTGGATGGTAGTGAAATGCTACTTCAGCGCATAGTGCTTATTGTGATTTGCAGGGAAACCGATTGCCAGTGACCTATGTTTTGCCGGAAATGTTGACTCATTTCCATTCCGGCAAATTCCAGGCGCTCTATATGTGCACTTTCTACCATAGGTCATGCCGAAATTTTCCGTGAATTTCGGCATGACTTGTGCTAGAAGGTTGGACATATCAAGTGCTGGAGATTTGTTGCGACGAAAATGAAACGACATTCAGGAAAAACAAACTTCACTTTTTGTCATTATTCACTTTATTATATAAAGCTAAATAATTAAACGACTACAACATTGAACCCTAGCAAACATGACCGATGATGAGGCCGCAGGTTCTCAGTCCCAAGAAGGTCGAGCACATGGCTACCTCGACTTTCTAGTGGATCAGGAGAGACAAGATGGGTGTCGAGATGCCCTTGTCATGACGGACAACGACGGTGCTGGCACCGGCACCGACACTGATGCCTCCAACACCGGCACTGAGACGGGCCCTGCCGATGTTTCTAACGACAGCACGGAAGGTTGGACCTCCCAAGCCCGTGAAGGAAAGAAGGCAAAGAGGACATGCCGCCCGAATGAGCTCGGCACCGGTAGACTGGTGGTCATGGCGGTGCACCCTGGCGAGTTTGAGCCAACAAAGTCGCAAGAGTTGGCAATGTGTTACGACAACCAACTAGCATGCATCCTACGGGATACCGCTAATGTCAACACCACAAAAATATGGAAGAATGAACATTTGAAGAAGCTGCTCCTAACTAGGTTCCACACAAGATTCATGTTCCTGGTTGGAATGACGATGTCGACCCATGGGAAGATGATGCCATGAAAAAAAATAAACAACAAAGCCCCAGGGAAGTTCAGCAACGCATTAAGCGCTTGGAAAACTAGGGTGAAAAAGGCGATTGTAGTAAACAATGAAACCTACGCCGAGATTGTTGCAGACAATCCAAAAGTTACGATAGAGGACTTTGAAAAGTTCAAGGAGACTTGTAGTGAAGAAGCTGCCAAGGCCAGGTCGGAGAGAGGCAAGTTACAATAGGGAACCACCGCCTTGGAAGTCGTGGTTACATGGGAAAGAGGCCCATGTGGTCTAAGGAGGACGCAGAACATGAACGTCAAGGGATACCAGACCCATTGCCCGATTCTCATGTGGGACCCTAAAAAAAGGTATTTTTTCACCGACGGGACGACTAGGCAATTCATGAGAATACTGGTAAATATCCTTTTACCACCTTACATATTAGCTTCTGATCAATGAAGTTTACTACATTCTAGTCGCATTCATAAACGATTCACACTCCATTTTGCAGAGAGAGCAACACAAGCTTGAGGCCGAAAGCGACTCGTCAACTCAGTCGTCGGTAGAGTACAAGTGGGACAATCCTTTCAACGGGGACATGAACATAATGATGGGACACCCGCCAGGCCAGCGGCCGCAATATGGACGTGTGCACGGTGTCGGGGATGGCGCCATGTGGAAATACTATTATAATGAGGACCCCAAAGCGAAAAGACACAGAAAGAAGTTTAGTCAAGTGACTATCGACGAGAAGGTGATGAGGGCAATCGAGAAAACAAGAGCTCCAAGTTGAGGCAATCCGAGAAGCAATAGTTTCCTGTAGAAATGATATGACAGCTGCCTTTACAAGCTTGATTCCAAGTGTGGTCAGTTGGGTGCAACAAAATCCAAATGCGACGCCAACTGATTTTCCCGCGCTCAGCTTCATTAGGAGCAATTCAATGAACACCACACCCACACCCGTACCTACTATGGCAACTGCACGCGCACCTAATCCGCCAGCACCTGCTCCCGCACCCAGCTCTCACAACAGCCCTAGCTCCGTCTCTGGCTTGATTGTCGGGCCGTAGACATAGGATGAGCTCGATGTCCTCACGGTAAATACGCGTCGCACCCTCATCAACACAACTAATTAATTAATTTTCAGTTGCCGTTCTTTTTGGATCTCGGATGACACACGTATGCATGTCTTCACAGGCCGACTCCACACCGGGCACCCTCCTTGACCACATGACACCACAAAAAAATACACTTCCGTGATGATACGTTTTTGTCACAGTAGGTCGCGTTTTCTGTCATGCATGTACATCCATGACGATTTTATGACAGCATCAAGATAGTCATACATGTGTTGTCGTAGAAGTGTTCCATGACATTACCAAAATTATCATCACGGAAGTGTCCACTTCCATGACGATAAATCGCGCGTCATAGAAGTGCTTTCATCAAGGGTGACTGACACGTGGCATCCACCATAACGGAACACCGATAAGCTATCGGGTCGGGTTTTGGATCCGATAACCCGTTAACAGCCCCGACCAATGGGGATTTTTCACGTGTAAAATCATCATTGGCTGGAGCAGACACGTGTCAGGTCCGCGTTGGCATAGGTGTCACTCATCAAATGGGCGAGACGCGCCTATGATATGCTGACAAGTGGACCGGCCCATGAAGTTCAAATGGGCCGGCCCAACTGAAGGCCCACAAGATTTTGCGGACCATAATGGGCCGGCCCAGCTAAAGGCCCATGAGATTTTGCGAACCATAATGGGCTGGCCCAGCTAAAGGCCCACAAGATTTTGCGGGCCATAATGGGCCAGCCCAGGTAAAGGCCCACAAGATTTTTGTGTGCCATAATCAGCCGGCCCAGGTAAAGGCCCACAAGATTCTTGCGGATCATAATGGGCCGGCCCAGCTAAGGGCCCACGAGATTTCGCCGACATTAATGGGCCGGCCCAGCTGTAGGCCCACAAGATTTTGAGGACCCTAGTAGCCAGCCCATTAACTGGCTGCCATGTTTTGGGCCAAATGCCGGCCCAGATTAGGTCTGGCCCTTTAAGAGGCTTTGGGCTCAATTATGGCCCATATTAGATTCGTCCCGTCAACTGGACACTATGCTTTTGGGCCCACTTGCTAAAGGCCCACTTAGTAATTCGGCCTGATATTAGTTTTGGCCTATTAAGGGCCCGTTTAACATTTCGGCCCTATATTAATTTCGGCCTGTTAAAGGCCCATCATATAGTTGGGCCTAACTACGGCCCAGTTTGCATCCGGCCTGCTCGCAGCCGATATCTGATTGGGCCAAACAAGGACCGAGACAATTTTGCCCTGTTAAAAGCCCGTGATTTGATTCGCACAATCATGGGCCGGGGTTCATTTCGGGCTGCTGCCGGCCCGTGAGCTGTTTGTCTCGTTTTAGGCCCAACCTACATCGTGATTGCATGACAGCCCGATTATGTACCGTAATTTTACGGTTTGGTCGGTTTACTGCGAAGACAGGATATATATACAGTAAAATAACTGTAGCATCGTGAATAAGAAAAAAGCTAGACTATACAATAAAGAAATTATGGCATATTACATCCACTGGGCATCAAAGTTCGCCACTATGATAATAAAGCACAAGCAGACAGCAGATTACGTACACTGGGCATCAAAGATCGCCACCAGTGCAGATAAACACGTCGACAAAATAATATACAAAACTGACAGCACTTCAATAGAGTTCAAGAAAGGTTAGCCCTACTGGGGAGCTGCAGCGCAAGCAGCTGAGCAAGATGATGAGACTGTGCTTGCTCAACACTTATATCTTCCTAACTCTGGAAGATAAACAAGCAGACAGATGACAGGTTTTGCACATAAAAGTATCAGTGCGGACAATTCATCACATTTCTTACTGACGAATAAAGTGACACAGTTTAAAATTGCATTAACACAATATGTTATTGTTCAGGTCAAGACATGGCAGGAAATGACATTGTGAAGGAGTTGGCAGCTTCACGACACCACTGGATTACAGATCAAGAACTCATAAGTATCAATGGTTAGTGTGCTGTCAATTTATACCATTTCAGATTGGCAAATAAAGAGACGGTTTAATTAATAATAGAATGATATGACATTGTTCATAGTTAAGACATTGCAGAATATGACATTGTGTTGTAGTGGGTAGGTTCACCACACCACTGGATTACGAATGAAGAACAGAAGCATACATGCAGTGCAAAAGAAGATCACTTGTTCTGTATAGTTTAATTTACATGGTATGAAGAAGGAACTTGGTTGTACAACTGAAAACTTAAATTGAGAAAGTACAAACTTTTGTTTATGAACAACATAATAAACTTTAAACAAGCAATTTGATGCAGAACACCGCATGGGCCGCCGGCCGGACCACCGGCCCCCACCGCCTGTGTTCCTCTACCACCCCCACCCCCACCCCCGCCCCAACCCCCACCCGTGTCGAGTTTTCTTCATTCGGCGAGGCCCCAGAACCACCCGAGCCCCTTCGATCGCACCGGCGAAGTCCGGCGAGCTCTGAAAAATCGACTGACCCAATTTTGAAATTTAGTCTAATGTGATTTAACTAGTGTGGAATATAAAAGGGGAAAACCATAAGCATTGGGAGTATAGTGTTGAGCGTGCCATGGTGGATCTGAAGGTGCAAACCGGACAAAGGCAACTTCGCAACCAAGAAAAGAAATCAGAGTAAAGCAGTGGCGATCTATTTTCTTGCTGCGATAAATAAGTTGACCAGATACGAAAGAGTACCGCCTCTGGTACGACGCCGTGTACGCATCTGCTGAGAATTTGACGGTGCTGTGGTAGCGATGGCTGTTAGCGGCGTGGAAGCAGATCTAGGAGGGTAGACGGTGGCGGCGGGGCGTGGTGGACGAGACGGTCGTATGAGCAGCACCGGCAAGGTGGATGACGGTGGGGATGAAGCGAGAGGACGGGATGCAAGGATCCCGGTCCGAAGCCGTGGATGAGATAGGTCGATCTCTTGTAATGGACGGCGGCGTAGGGGTATCAGCTCCGGCATGGTGGAGGAGGACGGCGGTGGATGGGGTGGCGGACAGTGACAGACGAAGGAGGGTGGGATAGAGAGGGTGTTTTGGCGCCCACGGAGTATGAATGGGGAAAAGGCAAGTAGAGACGAAGGGGGGACCATGTATTCAGGGCGTGCTTGTCTCAAATGCGAGGAAATTTACAAACTTAGCTCCCATTTCAAATTTATACTACATCACAGCAACATTATGAAGGAAATATGCCCTAGAGGCAATAATAAAGTTATTATTTATTTCCTTATATCATGATAAAAGTTTATTATTCATGCTAGAATTGTATTAACCAGAAACATAATACATGTGTGAATACATAGACAAACTAAGTGTCACTAGTATGCCTCTACTTGACCAGCTCATTAATCAAAGATGGTTATGTTTCCTAACCATGGACAAAGACTTGTCATTTGATTAAACGGGATCACATCATTAGTTGAATGATCTGATTGACATGACCCATTCCATTAGCTTAGCACCCGATCGTTTACTATGTTGCTATTGCTTTCTTCATGACTTATACATGTTCCTATGACTATGAGATTATGTAACTCCCGTGTGCCGGAGGAACACTTTGTGTGCTACCAAACGTCACAACGTAACTGGGTGATTATAAAGGTGCTCTACAAGTGTCTCCAAAGGTACATGTTCGGTTGACGTATTTCAAGATTAGGATTTGTCACTCCGATCGTCGGAGAGGTATCTCTGGGCCCTCTCGGTAAGGCACATCACTTAAGCCTTGCAAGCAATGCAACTAATGAGTTAGTTGCGAGATGTTGTATTACGGAACGAGTAAAGAGACTTGCCGGTAACGAGATTGAACTAGGTATTGGATACCGACGATCGAATCTCGGGCAAGTAACATACCGATGACAAAGGGAACAACGTATGTTGTTATGCGGTCTGACCGATAAAGATCTCGGTCATGTCTACAATGTTCTCGAACCCGTAGGGTCCGCACGCTTAAGGTTTCGATGACAGTTATATTATGAGTTTATACGTTTTGATGTACCGAAGGTTGTTCCGAGTCCCGGATGTGATCACGGACATGACGAGGAGTCTCGAAATGGTCGAGTCATAAAGATTGATATATTGGAAGCCTATGTTTGGATATCGGAAGTGTTCCGGGTGAAATCGGGATTTTACCGGAGTACCGGGAGGTTACCGGAACCCCCCGGGAGCTATATGGGCCTTAGTGGGCCTTAGTGGAAAAGAGAAGAGGCAGCCTAAGATGGGCCGCGCGCCCCTCCCCTCCCTTGGTCCGAATAGGACAAGGAGAGGGGGCCGACCCCCTTTCTCTTTTCCCCCCTCCGCGAATCCTATTCCAACTAGGATTGGGGGGGGGGAATCCTACTCCCAGAGGGAG
>NC_057812.1:54533824-54540667 GCF_018294505.1 Triticum aestivum | reverse complement strand
ATGGGCACCCCAAAGAAACACAAGTTGATCCACGTGATCATATTCTTAGCCGTGTGCGGCGCCCCCTGCCACCATAGTCCTCGATAATATTGTAGCGGTGCTTAGGCGAAGCCCTGCAACAGTAGTACATCAAGATTGTCACCACGCCGTCATGCTGACGGAACTCTTCCCCGACACTTTGCTGGATCGGAGTCCGGGGATCGTCATCGAGCTGAACGTGTGCTAGAACTCGGAGGTGACGTAGTTTCGGTGCTTGATCGGTCGGGCGGTGGAGACGTACGACTACATCAACCAAACGCTTCCGTTGTCGATCTACAAGGGTACGTAGATCACACTCTCCCCTCTCGTTGCTATGCATCACCATGATCTTGCGTGTGCGTAGGAATTTTTTGAAATTACTACGTTCCCCAACAATGGCATCCGAGCCTAGGTTTTATGTGTTGATGTTATATGCACGAGTAGAACACAAGTAGGTTGTGGGCGATATAAGTCATACTGCTTACCAGCATGTCATACTTTGGTTCGGCGGTATTGTTAGATGAAGCGGACCGGACCGACATTACGCGTACGCTTACGCGAGACCGGTTCTCCCGACGTGCTTTGCACATAGGTGGCTTGCGGGTGACAGTTTCTCCAACTTTAGTTGAACCGAGTGTGGCTACGCCCGGTCCTTGCGAAGGTTAAAACAGCACCAACTTGACAAACTATCGTTGTGGTTTTGATGCGTAGGTAAGATTGGTTCTTGCTTAAGCCCGTAGCAGCCACGTAAAACTTGCAACAACAAAGTAGAGGACGTCTAACTTGTTTTTGCAAGGCATGTTGTGATGTGATATGGTCAAGACATGATGCTAAATTTTATTGTATGAGATGATCATGTTTTGTAACCGAGTTATCGGCAACTGGCAGGAGCCATATGGTTGTCACTTTATTGTATGCAATGCAATCGCGTTGTAATGCTTTACTTTATCACTAAGCGGTAGCGATAGTCGTGGAAGCATAAGATTGGCGAGACGACAACGATGCTACGATGGAGATCAAGGTGTGGCGCCGGTGACGATGGTGATCATGATGGTGCTTCGGAGATGGAGATCACAAGCACAAGATGATGATGGCCATATCATATCACTTATATTGATTGCATGTGATGTTTATCTTTTATGCATCTTATCTTGCTTTGATTGATGGTAGCATTATAAGATGATCCCTCACTAAATTATCAAGATAAAAGTGTTCTCCCTGAGTATGCACGGTTGCCAAAGTTCGTCGTGCCCAGACACCACGTGATGATCGGGTGTGATAAGCTCTACGTCCATCTACAACGGGTGCAAGCCAGTTTTGCACACGCAGAATACTCAGGTTAAACTTGACGAGTCTAGCATATGCAGATATGGCCTCGGAACACTGAGATCGAAAGATCGAGCGTGAGTCATATAGTAGATATGATCAACATAGTGATGTTCACCATTGAAAACTACTCCATTTCACGTGATGATCGGTTATGGTTTAGTTGATTTGGATCACACAAGCACTTACAAGATTAGAGGGATGTCTATCTAAATGGGAGTTCTTAAGTAATATGATTAATTGAACTTAAATTTATCATGAACTTAGTACCTGATAGTATCTTGCTTATGTATGTTTGATTGTAGATAGATGGCCCGTGCTGTTGTTCCGTTGAATTTTAATGCGTTCCTTGAGAAAGCAAAGTTGAAAGATGATGGTAGCAATTACACGGACTGGGTCCGTAACTTGAGGATTATCCGCATTGCTGCACAGAAGAATTACGTCCTGGAAGCACCGCTGGGTGCCAGGCCTGCTGCTAGAGCAACACCAGATGTTATGAACATCTGGCAGAGCAAAGCTGATGACTACTCGATAGTTCAGTGTGCCATGCTTTACGGCTTAGAATCGGGACTTCAACGACGTTTTGAACGTCATGGAGCATGTGAGATGTTCCAGGAGTTGAAGTTAATATTTCAAGCAAATGCCCGGATTGAGAGATATGAAGTCTCCAATAAGTTCTATACCTGCAAGATGGAGGAGAACAGTTCTGTCAGTGAGCATATACTCAAAATGTCTGGGTATAATAATCACTTGATTCAGATGGGAGTTAATCTTCCAGATGATTGCGTCATTGACAGAATTCTCCAATCACTGCCACCAAGCTACAAGAGCTTCGTGATGAACTATAATATGCAAGGGACGAATAAGACTATTCCCGAGCTCTTCGCAATGCTGAAAGCTGCGGAGGTAGAAATCAAAAAGGAGCATCAAGTGTTGATGGTCAACAAGACCACTAGTTTCAAGAAAAAGGGCAAAGGGAAGAAGAAGGGGAACTTCAAGAAGAACAGCAAGCAAGTTGCTTCTCAAGAGAAGAAACCCAAGTCTGGGCCTAAGCCTGAAACTGAGTGCTTCTACTGCAAGCAGACTGGTCACTGGAAGCGGAACTGCCCCAAGTATTTGGCGGATAAGAAGGATGGCAAGGTGAACAAAGGTATATGTGATATACATGTTATTGATGTGTACCTTACTAGAGCTAGCAGAAGCACTCGGGTATTTGATACTGGTTCTGTTGCTAATATTTGCAACTCGAAACAGGGACTACGGATTAAGCGAACACTGGGAAAGGACGAGGTGACGATGCGCGTGGGAAACGGTTCCAAAGTCGATGTGATCGCGGTCGGCACGCTACCTCTACATCTACCTTCGGGATTAATATTAGACCTAAATAATTGTTATTTGGTGCCAGCGTTGAGCATGAACATTATATCTGGATCTTGTTTAATGTGAGACGGTTATTCATTTAAATCAGAGAATAATGATTGTTATATTTATATGAGTAATATCTTTTATGGTCATGAACCTTTAAAGAGTGGTCTATTTTTGATGAATCTCGATAGTAGTAACACACATATTCATAATGTTGAAGCCAAAAGATGCAGAGTTGATAATGATAGTGCAACTTATTTGTGGCACTGCCGTTTAGGTCATATCGGTATAAAGCGCATGAAGAAACTCCATACTGATGGACTTTTGGAACCACTTGATTATGAATCACTTGGTACTTGCGAACCGTGCCTCATGGGCAAGATGACTAAAACACCGTTCTCCGTCACTATGGAGAGAGCAACAGATCTGTTGGAAATCATACATACAGATGTATGTGGTCCGATGAATATTGAGGCTCGTGGCGGATATCGTTATTTTCTCACCTTCACAGATGACTTAAGCAGATATGGGTATATCTACTTAATGAAACATAAGTCTGAAACATTTGAAAAGTTCAAAGAATTTCAGAGTGAAGTTGAAAATCATTGTAACAAGAAAATAAAGTTTCTACAATCTGATCATGGAGGAGAATATTTGAGTTATGAGTTTGGTGTACATTTCAAGCAATGCGGAATAGTTTCGCAACTCACGCCACCCGGAACACCACAGCATAATGGTGTGTCCGAACGTCGTAATCGTACTTTAGTAGATATGGTGCGATCCATGATGTCTCTTACTGATTTACCACTATCGTTTTGGGGTTATGCTTTAGAGACGGCCGCATTCACGTTAAATAGGGCACCATCAAAATCCGTTGAGACGACGCCTTATGAACTATGGTTTGGCAAGAAACCAAAGTTGTCGTTTCTTAAAGTTTGGGGCAGCGATGCTTATGTGAAAAGGCTTCAACCTGATAAGCTCGAACCCAAATCGGAGAAATGTGTCTTCATAGGATACCAAAAGGAGACTGTTGGGTACAACTTCTATCACAGATCCGAAGGCAAGATATTCATTGCTAAAAATGGATCCTTTCTAGAGAATGAGTTTCTCTCGAAAGAAGTGAGTGGGAGGAAAGTAGAACTTGACGAGGTAACTGTACCTGCTCCCTTATTGGAAAGTAGTACATCACAGAAACCTGTTTCTGCGACACCTACACCAATTAGTGAGGAAGCTAATGATAATGATCATGAAACTTCAGAACAAGATACTACTGAACCTCGTAGATCAACCAGAGTAAGATCCACGCCAGAGTGGTACGGTAGTCCTGTTCTGGAAATCATGCTACTAGATCATGATGAACCTACGAACTATGAAGAAGCGATGGTGAGCCCAGATTCCACAAAATGGCTTGAAGCCATGAAATCTGAGATGGGATCCATGTATGAGAACAAAGTATGGACTTTGGTTGACTTGCCCGATGATCGGCAAGCAATTGAGAATAAATGGATCTTCAAGAAGAAGACTGACGCTGACGGTAATATTACTGTCTACAAAGCTCGACTTGTTGCAAAAGGTTTTCGACAAGTTCAAGGGGTTGACTACGATGAGACCTTCTCACCCGTAGCGATGCTTAAGTCTGTCCGAATCATGTTAGCAATTGCCGCATTTTATGATTATGAAATTTGGCAGATGGATGTCAAAACTGCATTCCTGAATGGATTTCTGGAAGAAGAGTTGTATATGATGCAACCGGAAGGTTTTGTCGATCCAAAGGGAGCTAACAAAGTGTGCAAGCTCCAGCGATCCATTTATGGACTGGTGCAAGCCTCTCGGAGTTGGAATAAACGCTTTGATAGTGTGATCAAAGCATTTGGTTTTATACAGACTTTCGGAGAAGCCTGTATTTACAAGAAAGTGAGTGGGAGCTCTGTAGCATTTCTGATATTATATGTGGATGACATATTACTGATTGGAAATGATATAAATTTCTGGATAGCATAAAGGGATACTTGAATAAGAGTTTTTCAATGAAAGACCTCGATGAAGTTGCTTACATATTAGGCATAAAGATCTATAGAGATAGATCAAGACGCTTAATTGGACTTTCACAAAGCACATACCTTGACAAGATTTTGAAGAAGTTCAAAATGGATCAAGCAAATAAAGGGTTCTTTCCTGTGTTACAAGGTGTGAAGTTGAGTCAGACTCAATGCCCGACCACTGCAGAAGATAGAGAGAAAATGAAAGATGTTCCCTATGCTTCAGCCATAGGCTCTATCATGTATGCAATGCTGTGTACCAGACCTGATGTGTGCCTTGCTATAAGTTTAGCAGGGAGGTACCAAAGTAATCTAGGACTGGATCACTGGACAGCGGTCAAGAACATCCTGAAATACCTGAAAAGGACTAAGGATATGTTTCTCGTATATGGAGGTGACAAAGAGCTCATCGTAAACGGTTACGTTGATGCAAGCTTTGACACTGATCCGGATGATTCTAAATCGCAAACCGGATACGTGTTTACATTAAACGGTGGAGCTGTCAGATGGTGCAATTCTAAACAAAGCGTCGTGGCGGGATCTACATGTGAAGCGGAGTACATAGCTGCTTCGGAAGCAGCAAACGAAGGAGTCTGGATGAAGGAGTTCATATCCGATCTAGGTGTCATACCTAGTGCATCGGGTCCAATGAAAATCTTTTGTGACAATACTGGTGCAATTGCCTTGGCAAAGGAATCCAGATTTCACAAGAGGACCAAACACATCAAGAGACGCTTCAATTCCATCCGGGATCTAGTCCAGGTGGGAGACATAGAAATTTGCAAGATACATATGGAGCTGAATGTAGCAGACCCGTTGACTAAGCCTCTTCCACGAGCAAAACATGATCAGCACCAAAGCTCCATGGGTGTTAGAATCATTACTATGTAATCTAGATTATTGACTCTAGTGCAAGTGGGAGACTGAAGGAAATATGCCCTAGAGGCAATAATAAAGTTATTATTTATTTCCTCATATCATGATAAAAGTTTATTATTCATGCTAGAATTGCATTAACTGGAAACATAATACATGTGTGAATACATAGACAAACTAAGTGTCACTAGTATGCCTCTACTTGACTAGCTCGTTAATCAAAGATGGTTATGTTTCCTAACCATGGACAAAGAGTTGTCATTTGATTAAACGGGATCACATCATTAGTTGAATGATCTGATTGACATGACCCATTCCATTAGCTTATCACCCGATTGTTTAGTATGTTGCTATTGCTTTCTTCATGACTTATACATGTTCCTATGACTATGAGATTATGTAACTCCCGTGTGCCGGAGGAACACTTTGTGTGCTACCAAACGTCACAACGTAACTGGGTGATTATAAAGGTGCTCTACAGGTGTCTCCAAAGGTACATGTTGGGTTGACGTATTTTGAGATTAGGATTTGTCACTCCGATCGTTGGAGAGGTATCTCTGGGCCCTCTCGGCAATGCACATCACTTAAGCCTTGCAAGCAATGCAACTAATGAGTTAGTTGCGAGATGATGTATTACGAAATGAGTAAAGAGAGTTGCCGGTAATGAGATTGAACTAGGTATTGGATACCGACGATCGAATCTCGGGCAAGTAACATACCGATGACAAAGGGAACAACATATGTTGTTATGCGG
The DNA here is from genome assembly GCF_018294505.1 of Triticum aestivum. Lineage (NCBI taxonomy): Eukaryota > Viridiplantae > Streptophyta > Magnoliopsida > Poales > Poaceae > Triticum > Triticum aestivum. Next base: position 54,534,289 of record NC_057812.1, on the reverse strand, counting down.
TCTGACCGATAAAGATCTTCGTAGAATATGTAAGAGCCAATATGGTCATCGAGGTCCCGCTATTGGTTATTGACCGGAGACATGTCTCGGTCATGTCTACATTGTTCTCGAACCCGTAGGGTCCGCACGCTTAAGGTTTCGATGACAGTTATATTATGAGTTTATACGTTTTGATGTACTGAAGGTTGTTCGGAGTCCCGGATGTGATCACGGACATGACGAGGAGTCTCGAAATGGTCGAGACATAAAGATTGATATATTGGAAGCCTATGTTTGGATATCGGAAGTGTTCCGGGTGAAATCGGGATTTTACCGGAGTACCGGGAGGTTACCGGAACCTCCCGGGAGCTATATGGGCCTTAGTGGGCCTTAGTGGAAAAGAGAAGAGGCAGCCTAAGATGGGCCGCGCGCCCCTCCCCTCCCTTGGTCCGAATAGGACAAGGAGAGGGGGCTGACCCCCTTTCT
>NC_057812.1:54530953-54533273 GCF_018294505.1 Triticum aestivum | reverse complement strand
CCGACACTTTGCTGGATCGGAGTCCGGGGATCGTCATCGAGCTGAACGTGTGCTAGAACTCGGAGGTGCCGTAGTTTCGGTGCTTGATCGGTCGGGCCGTGGAGACGTACGACTACATCAACCAAACGCTTCCGTTGTCGATCTACAAGGGTACGTAGATCACACTCTCCCCTCTCGTTGCTATGCATCACCATGATCTTGCGTGTGCGTAGGAAATTTTTTGAAATTACTACGTTCCCCAACACATTAGTCGGTTGGGGATAGGACGGTAATCTCGCATACACCGACGAGAGTTTGTTTTTGGCGCCCACCATGTATAAATATGAATCAGGGAGGGAGTCGATTTCGGCCGAGGACACACTGTGTTTTGGCACCCACCGTGTATGAATCCGGGTGAGAGGCAGTTACGTCACGTTTGGGTGAAATTACAAACCTACCCCTATCAAAACCTATTGAAATCCAGCAGATAGGCTTTGCGTGGCAAGGATAGGTAGTAGTAATTTCCATCTCGCAGATTTTGGTTTCGGGTGGTTACTACGACTTTCCCCGCTTCGTTAAAATTTTGCAGAGTGCACGTTTACCGTGCCAACTCAATTCGAATCCCGTTTGTATTCTATTTTTTTCGGGCGGGATCCATTTTCAATTGGAATTACATTGTATATAATTTTTTTATATATACTTTCAAAAGCACAACAAAGAATTTTGCTCCTTTATATGTATAATATGATTTACAAATACAACGATCTCGAAATCTTAAGGTTGAATTCAAAAAAAATTAACCAAATTATGTTCTAATAAAATGTATGGATCAGTAATATCTACATATTAAATAACATATATGTGCGTGAATTCATATGAGTATGCATGTTTGATAGATCAATTTTGGTTTGAGTATGGATTATATGTATCATCATCTCGAATTCACGCTGACTTGTGGGCCTACTAAGTTGACAGGGACGGAGGGCTTTGTCAACTTAGTCAATATGCACGATTCTAGCTCCAGTCATCGTACGATGACCATCCAACGGCCGTAGTGCTTTTTCAACCTCTGGTCTTCTTGCTCCAGCCGCCCAAACCAGCGCCGGTCGTGCCTCGTGCTCCTGCCTCCTATGGTCGGCTACGATGCGGCGGAGGCCTCACCGCCCCCTACTACTCCCACCGTTGGCCAGGCCATCCCTCTACTCACCCACACCCCCTGTTATTATGCAGCGACGGCAGCCTCACACCGCAGCGAACCAGTGAACCCTCGTACTCCTCTACGTGTGGGCATCCACTGCCGCGTCTTCTCCGGCTCCGCGTCGTCCCCTTCCTATGCCTCACCGTCGTCCACCGCCCTAGTGCTCTCGGCGCGGCGTGGTCAACGTGGTCAAGGAACGGCTTCCAACGGACATGGACTATACGTGGAGAGGCTGACAGCTGGGTCCACGGCCGCAGCAAGGAAGTGCCTCCTTATTACGTGCAACCGTATTTCGTGAAAAAAATGTCCCCCCCCCCCCTGACTGCTGGGACCCACCAGCTACATCTTCGCACGCAAGGAAGTGCTTGACAGTCGGGACCCACCTGGTCGAAGCGTACGTAGCGTTGTCATTCTGGTCGCGAACGTGTACGTACATATATACTGGTGGATGTAGAGGCGCGCACGTGTCGTAGTAGAGGCGCGCACGTAGTATGTACACGTACGTACAGCGGCCAGGGTGCAAGAAAGAAAATACGGCCACGTATGTGTACCTATGGGTGGGGTCTCGAACGCCTACTCGCGCATACGTACGATCAGGGCTCGTGTACATGGCTGGGTCGGAACGAAGAAACAACGTCGTCGTCGTGTTCATGGGGAGGCAATGCGTCGTGTTCATCGGTAGGCAACGGAATGCGTCATGTTCATCGGTAGGCAACGAAACGCGTGGGAGCCAACCGGCTGGGTCGGAACGGAATGCGTGGTCGTGTTCATCGGGAGGGCTTGGACGGAACAGGCGATGGCAACGAGTCCTGGCGTACCGCAAAACGGAGGAAACGAACCTCCTACGTTCGGAATGGGGTCCTGTTGATCGGCAGGGGTGTGGCGTACCGCAAAACAGAGGAAACGGACCTACTATGTTCGAAATGGGGGTCCTGGTGATCGGGAGGGGAGTGGCATACCGCAAAACGGACGAGTACCTCCTACGGTCGAAACGGGGGTCCTGTTGATCGGGAGGAGTGTGCCGTACCGCAAAACGGATGAAACGGACCTCCTACGGTCGAAACGGGGGTCCTGTTCATCGGGAGGGATGTGGCGTACCGCAAAACGGGACTCCACGAGATATTGTTCATCTCCACCGTCGAC
>NC_057812.1:54526459-54530499 GCF_018294505.1 Triticum aestivum | reverse complement strand
CATCCAATCGATCGGCTTCAGTTAGCAGCAGTAGCGAAGGAATCGCTCGATCGGCTTCAGTTAACAACCATCGATCGATAGAGAAACGCGCATCGCTCGGCCCCCGACCTCCCACCGTAACCACGGTTTTTTCTGTCATGGACGGCCCAAAGAATGTCATGCAGCTGTGTCTCCGGCCCGCCCAGGACGAAAAGCCCATTTTCTTTCATGATTTTTTGTCATAGAAGTAGGAGCCCACCACATCTATGATGATACCAGGTTTTGTCACAGTTATCGTCATAGAAGTGTCATATGTATGACAGAAAAAAAATTCCTTCGGCCCAAAATGTCACGGATGTGTCTTTTTTTGTAGTATGAAGGGCGGGTTGGTGGATGTGGGGAAGGGTACTATAGTGAAGCCCATGGATTGATTGTTCCACAGCCGGCAGATGCCTGATAACGCCTTAAGGGTCTCCGTGGCGAGTGTGAAAGCTGGCTACGAGGTTTTCCCTCATCCGATACAAACCGGTTGAGAGGATGACGATACCCCCACGCAGTTTGGCCAATGCAAAAATTGGCCGATCCTGTGTCCGAAAAATCTTCTTCGTGTCGAGGTGGCCAGGAGCACACCAACGGGACCTTAGGAAGGTATGACCACAACCCCACCTACACAACTACAACCATCGTCTGTGCTGCTTGCTGCTGAGATCGAGAGAAGCGAGGAAGGAGGGCCAACCGTTCCGGCGGATGATGTCATCTGCCCCATGGAAGAGGATATGGATCATGACCTGGAGGAGGATGACCATCTCCAGTATCTCAATACTGCCTTTGACAACGAAGTAACAATGAGTCAACCATATGAATATGACATGCATGTACGAGAGTCGGAACGTCCTCGGGAGTGCAAGAAGTCTTTGGTCATGCAGTCATCACAGGACATGCCTCCAGATGCCAATTCCACCCTAGCTCAACTAATTAGCCAGAGTCGTCCAATGCTAAGCCCTACAACACTAGGGGTGGTGCTCATGGAGGGTCTGACAGACCCACCAGCACCTGAGCCCATGAAGAAGAAGCAGAGGAAGAGACCGGCGGCGAGAAAGTCCCATAAAGCTGGCAATGTTGGTTCTAGCAGCCAGCCGCCTTCGACCAAGGTTGATAGTGTGCCGGTGAAACAAGCGCCATTAATCCATCTTGCGGGAAAAGCCTATGCTACCGGCGAATGCGCTAGCTGCCATAACAGGGGATCTCAGGAGACTCCATGACCATGTGCTTTCGACAGAGAGAAGCCTCCTCACCTCGAATGATCCAGGATACCCACTTTATACGGTTCATGTGCCGAGCAGTTGCAAGATGTACGTCCACACATGCCCCGCGGACCTCTTCTTCCTGCGATTTGGTTACATCTTCCAGATGTTGCAAATGAGGACACTCGATTTTATGTTCGTCCGCCTGTATGTGCTGCACATGAACTACATCATCAGGAGAGAGCAAGTCACTGGTCTTGAAGTGGCGGACCCATACTACATGCATGAGAGCTTCTTGTCAATCAACGAAGCTAACCGTCAATACGCGAGTCAACACATCTAAGAATTATTGGTCAGCAATAAGGACAAAGAAATGATTCTCCTACCTTATAATCTCGGGTAAGTCATCCGCGGATAGCCACTATAACACATACATCCTTTCGTGCACTTCAATAATTACTTTGCATGCATGGAGGCTAACTTGATCATGTATTTTGCGTAGCGGGGGGTGTCGTTCCGTTCTCGTCATTCTTTACCCGCGTTACTCCTGCGCTCTATATTTGGACCCATCGAAGAACATACATAAGAAAGATTACACACACATAAAGTGTGTACTGGACAAAGCTCTCCTATTCTTCATCTTGCGGAGTGGCTACGTCCAATTCAAAAAAAACAAATAAGGCCGGGTTGTGTTTTGGCCACAAGACTGAACAGTGATGGATTCTACGTTATCCTCCATCTAATGATGGAGTACATAAGGGATGTGCAATCATTTTGCATGAAATCTTCATCTGATACCCATATCCAAAGATGGGACGAAGCCTTTGGAGCCGTGCCGGATAATCGTCTTTGAAATGATTTCTATCGGATCTAGCAGGAAATTGTGTCCATCATCATAAAAGATGTCCTCGAAGAGAATGGTATGTTCTACGGCGGCCCAATATCGCGAGCTGACGTCCGAACCCGCATAGCCCTATAGCATGCGGACATGGCGCCTTTCTCTAAGCTTGGGTACACCCTCCCAGATATGGACAGATGGGAAGAGTGCATTTCTTAAAAACAATGTGTCTGTTTAGTTACTTCTTACTTTCTCTACGACGAAACTTCGAATGTCTCAGTATGAAGAAACTATTAGATGTAAATGGTGCCGCGCTCTAGTTAATTAGTTTCGGTATGATGAAATTTGTTAACTATATTTACTATATATTTTGCTTCTATTTCATAACAGTTTCGTTGAATTCGCTTCATGATATGTGTGTGTGTGTGTGTGTGTGTGCATCTCTGATAGGTATATAGATCAAGGATGGCGAGGAAGTGGTATGTCGTGTATGTAGGGCACGTTCCGAGTGTGTACGATGAGTGGCCAGAGTGTCAGGACCAAGTGTACCGCTTCTCGGGCGAAAGCCAGAAAGTGTTTGATAGAAGAGCGGAAGCCGAAGCTAGTTACTTGAGACTCATAGAACAATAGGGGATTTAGAACCAGCACCGCAAAAACAACTAGATAATACCTCTTTTGCTCATCGTGATCGCTCTTATATCGTATGTCATAGTTTAGGTAGATGAAGAAACATGTGTCTGCAGTGATAATGTAAGAGATATGTGATCATTAACTTGTATCGCTATTTCGAGGTGATGACGAGATCGACATCACTTGTGTTCGATAATGATGAAATGATGAGACTATGTTGTACCACTTCAATGATGATGATGAGACATTCCTTTTTCATATGGTTTGAGTGTATGTGTATATATGTTGTAATTGTATAAAACCTGTAAAAATACTAATGCAGAAAATAAAAAATAAAACACTAGCAGTAGCGAGGGGCTTTATAGTAGCAGCAGCGCTGCCTTACCAGTAGCGGTGGTGGTAGGGGCATGCTACTAGTATTAGCAGTAGCGATGGTCAGCAGCGCGCTACTGCTAGATATAGGTAGTAGTAGCACTGGGTAAGAGCCGTGCTACTGCTAAAGTTTAACTGTGGCGCCGTAGCAGTAGCGCGGGCATCAGCGCTACTGATAGCCAAAAAAACCACACTACTAGTAGGTTTTTTCCTAGTAGTGAGGGAGATCCAATCTCGGAGGGGATCCTACCCCTCCGCCGCCATGGAAACCATGGACCAGAGGGGGGACCCTCCTCCCATCTAGGGGGGAGGCGAAGGAAGAAGAAGAAGGAGTGGGCTCTCTCCCCCTCTCTCCCGGTGGCGCTGGAATGCTGCTGGGGCAATCATCGTGTGACGGTGATCTACTCTAACAACTCCATAATCTTCACACACATCTTCATCACCTTCCCCCATCTATCTACAGCGGTCCACTCTCCCGTAACCCGTTATACCCTCTACTTGAACATGGTGCTTTATGCTTCATATTATCATCCAATGATATGTTGCCATCCTATGATGATTGAGTATATTTTTGTTGTCCTATCGGTAATTGGCGAGTTGCTATGATTGGTTTAATTTGTTTGTGGTTATGTTGATATTCTCTGGTGCCCATCATATTAGCGTGCGTGTGGATCACATCATAGGGTTAGTTGTATACTAGTAGAAAAAGGGTCAAACGTGAAGCACATTAGTGCTGGTTTGAATTTGAGCCGGCACTAATGGTACCATTAGTGCCGGTTCGAACGGCTATGCATTAATGTCGGTTCGTGTTGAACCTTTAGTATCGGTTCGTGCCACGAACCGGTACTAAAGGGGTGATGGCAGGCTGGCGTCAGGCCGGGGCCCCACGATCACCTTTAGTACAGGTTCATGGCACAAACCGGTACTAAAGGGCTAACCTTTAGTACCGGTTTGTGCCACGAACCGGTACTAAAGGG
>NC_057812.1:54497400-54526185 GCF_018294505.1 Triticum aestivum | reverse complement strand
CCATTTCAGTTCTGAAAAAATCAAAAGAAAATGATAAAAACTTCAAAAAATAAAATCCTTCGAGAGGTAGTTATATTACTACATCTACTAGTTAGGAAAATTTGAAAACTTAAATTTGGACATGTTTTGCAAAAAGTGTAGGGAAAATGTAAAACGGCTATAACTTTTGCATACGATGTCGGAAAAAACGTATAATATATCAAAAAATTCAGCACGAAAATCCGCATCCGATGGAGACCGCCTACCGCATGTTTGCAATTGTTTAGAATCCTCAAATTCCAAAAGGAAAAAAAGATATGGTCGAATTTAAGTTTTTTTAAAAAAAATTGTTAAATCTGGTCAAACTACTTATTCAAAAAGTATTAAGGTTACTACATAATTATTCAAGAATATTAGTGTTACTAAATAATTATTTCAATTTTGAATTTTGGTCAAATCTGGTCAAACTATGGTCAAACTGTGGTCAAACTATGGTCAAACTGTGGTCAAACTATAGTCAAACTTATTCAAGAAATATTAGTGTTACTAAATAATTACTGTTTTTTACAATAATAGTTTCAAACTCAAACAGTGAAATGTGTGACTTCATGCTCAAGCTAAACTCCTAAGGGTTAATAGGATTGACACCTTACTATTGTCAGGAAAACAACAAGTGCAGACTTGGAAACGAAGGAGAATAGAATCCGAAAGTTAAGCGTGCTCAGGCTGGAGTAGTGAGAGGGATGGGTGACCGGTCGGAAAGTTAGATGATTTGGAATGAGTGATCCACACTTGAGCAGTTAAGAGATGTGATTAGAGACTAAATCACCAAATAATTCAGAAAAATCAAAAATCAAAAAAAATTCCAAAATTTTCAAAAGAAAATCAAAAAAAACCTTTAGTACCAGTTGGTAACACGCCACGTGGTGGCACTTTAGCGCCGGTTCGTGCCGAACCGGTACTAAAGGGGGGGGCCTTTAGTGCCCACCAATTAGTGTCGGTTATGGAACCGGCACTAAAGGCCCTTACGAATCGGTTTTAAAGCTCCGTTACTAGTGTATGTTGATAGGACTATGCATTGGAGGGCAAGGGTGACAGAAGCTTCTTCCTACCATAGAAATTGATGCATACGGGATTGAAGGGGGACTAATATATATCTTAATGCTATGGTTGAGTTTTACCTTAATGAACGTCAATAGTCGTGGATGCTTGCTAATAGTTCCAATCATAAGTGCATAGACTTCCAAGTAAGGGATGAAATGCTAGTAGTGGCCTCACCCACATAAAAACTTGCTATCAATCTAGTAACGTAGTCGATTGCTTAAGGACAATTCCGCAAATCCTACCACTACTAATCCACACTCGTTATACTAAGTTAATCGTTTCTTTATAGCACCTAACTTTTATTTCCACGTTCTTTATTATCTTGCAAACCTATCCTACCGCACCTACAAAGTACTTCTAGTTTAATTCTTGTACCGAACAAAGATTGAAATCATGCCTAGCCAAATCAACCTTCAGTTTGCACCATAACATAATTTAGGTTGAGAACAAATAAATTGATGACATAATAGCTTAAGGGCATTCAAATGGATAAACTTTGGGTTCCTCTAAGGGAGTTCGCAATCGATTGCAAGGAGGAGTTTGCCATCATCATGATGTAGTAGTCATGTGTATTAACCTACGTAATAGCTATTTATGAATTCTTGGTCACGAGTTTTCTTGTGAGATATGTAATTAACATGATTTATATGTAAATGTAAGTATTCTAGAGGTAATGAGCCTACAATGCTCGATTTTATTTTCTCATTTACTTGTACAATTTAAGTTTTGTTATCTGTCTCTATGATGTTGATGCATATTTTCTTCCACCCCCGCATGCATACTTTAGGATAAATATTTGTATCCAACTTGTGGTTGCTTCAGTCCTTAACCTTTACTGTGAGCTTGTTATTGCTAGCTTTTTACCTTTTTTTTCTTGTGGTAGTTGTATCTTCTCATATAGGGCACTTAATTTAGTTGCACATTTACAGAAGTCATCATTGCGCATTACCTTGAAAGCAACTAAGAAAAGTTAACATTGCTATTAGCATATTTCCGAACCCGCTCCCCATGTCTCTATTTGACATATTTGGTCATTCGAAGAGGCATGATGATGAGGAGCAAACTACAGACATCACCTTGTGGAATGATTCAACACTAGGTGACACGCATAGATGGCCTACAAAGGTGAATCTTTTCCTTTATATGTGTTGCAACTTTCAAGGATGATATACTACTTAAGACTCATACCTTGGGCAAATTTAGGTTTGTGGCCAGCATTATGAATGTTGAGGAGGGGTCATGAATAAGACATTGCCTACACAATCCAATATTGAAGCATGTAACCGAAGGAAGAACCACAAAGACGAAGGTGCATATCACGAAGGCGACCTCCAAGGCAACAAGAGAGGTGTTGCCCAATAATCTCTCATGTGTCCAGAGAGCTACTGGACTGCCCCAGGGTCTGCCCAAAACATCCATGTCGACGTCCAGACGCCTACAGAGAGTTTCTAGATAGCATGAAACATGCCCTAGAATTTCTGCACCGAGGTCGAAAATCCCCTCGATTAGCTGAAACCCTATCGGAGGATTCTCGAAACCTCCAGACCGTGCCTACAGGCACCAAAATGTGCTGGGCCCATGTATATATATTCCTGCCCACCCGCCCCTTCATGGGAAACCTATATAAGAAGGGGCGAGGATATAGGTCAACCTACACACATCATCATGTTAAATGCTTCAAGCATCCACAAGTTGTGCTTCTCGAAAAAAGGAAAATGTGTACTTTCACGAGAAACAAATCTCCTTAGCCTCGTCATGAGCACCGCTTCGCCATCCCAATCATCGACCTCGCGGCCTCGTGACACCATCCATGCAGGCCTCAGTGGTCAGCGCGGTGAGGGCGGCCACAGAGACGATGGGCATCTTCTAGGTGGTGAACCATGGCGTGTTGGAGACGTCCGTGCTCGGGATGCTCGCGGTGGTGTGCTGCTTTAACGAGGACCCTGGGAAAGCTAAGGTATTCAGCTTACATTTCCGGAAACAATAACGCCCGAACGTCAGGTTTTTAGGAGATCGGCTCGAACGCTTCATCCATCGCCTGATCACCCGCGTTATTTTTGACGTAAATTCGTGGCCACGTCATCGGTCGTGAACTGTTCGCAAGGACGAGGGGTCAGCGCGAACCTTTTTCTCTCGTGGTGAGACGGCCCACTTCACTATCCATTTCTAGACTAGTCCACTCCCTTTCTCTTCCGCCCCGACCACACAAATCGATTCCACCCCGACCAGATCGCCGGCGAAGGTGTGTGCAGCGGCCAGCCCGTGGATCTCGGCGGCATGCCGGTAGTTGGAGAAAGCGTAGCCGCTTGAGGATGCGGGGCACGGAAGGGGGAGGAGCAGAGCCGTCTCCGACGCGGCGCTGTCGAAGGGGCGGGCGCAGAGGGGGATAGCGGCAGCGGTCGCCGGTGAGGGTGTTGCGGCAGCCTGTCCACGGATCTCGGCGATGGCGCCAGCTCGAGAAAGTCGCGGCGCTCGAGGATGCGTGGCGCGGAGGGAGAGAGCAGCAGCGATCTGACGCCGCCGCCGTCGCCGCCGCGGCGCTTCAGCGTCGGCATGTGGCGGAGGTCAACCAGGAGGTGGACGACGCCCTGCCGCTTGCAGTCGAGCTGCTCGTCGACGGGGACGCCGTCTTCTTTCCTGCGATGTGCCGAAGGGGAACTGCTCGCCGGGAGTCACCCATGGCCAGGTATTCCGTTCACCTTGCGGCGGTGGCTTGGTCAAACCTTTTCGCGGCTTTGCCACTCTCTCCGGCCGGTACGTTAACCCCTTGCTCAACGCCGCTGCCGTAAGAATCTCTCGTTTGAACGAGTCACACCTAGCCGCTGATTCCATGGTGATTCCGCAGGATCTTGATCTTGATGCACAACCAGGAGGTGAACTAGGATTTCTTTTTCTTTCCACGGATTCCACAGCATCTTGATCGATTCACTAGCTAAGCAAAAAGACTACTCGTTCTTGTAGGCAAGTGCCCAGAATGGGTAGATGCATTTTGATATGCAATTTTTTAGTGTCCATCCTTAGTCGTCATTTCCACCCTAGTATTTGTTCATGCTAAAAATAACACATGGCAAATTATATCAGTACTTATTTCTATAGCTATTTTGGCATTTTTTTTGTATGGTTTACTATCGCAAGCGTCCTGTCCATATGTTTTTTTTTTGTAGTTTCAAGTATACTTAATAAATTCTTGATTATTAGCACAACAATATGTCCCATGGCATTTCGCGTACATTTTTTGCCCCTGGGAAAACACATCTTGGAAAGTGCTCATGCTGACTAGTGGTAAATCTGTTATTGTCACATGGCAAATTTTTATTGGAACTATGCAATGCTCACATGGCAAATGTTTTAAAATTTATTTTTAATAAGGTGACATGGAAATGTCAGGACATTTTTTTCCTAAATTATGGCAACTTCCACAAACGTTTTTACTTTTTTGTCGCATGGCAAATTTAGACAATTGTTATCTTCATGCATCATGGAAACTTTACAAAGATAACAATATAGCTTTTTACCATATCTTTTGCAAATCATGATAATAGTCACATTGACTACTTTTTTTGGCACATGGCAACTTTTGCCATGGCAATTTTTTCCGTAGCACGACAACTTATGTTTCTACGAGAAGCGTGCCTCATACATCATTATAAACTTTGAAACTTTTTTTTGTATAATCACACAATAATTGTATGATTTTTGTATCTTCGTGACATGGCAATTTTTACGCTGTAGCATAGATTTTATTGCCATGGCAAATTTACTTTTATTGCCAAGACGATTGCAATTATTAGCAAACAACCATGGCAAATTTAGTTAACGAATGATGGCAAATTTAGTTAATGAATCATGGAAAATTATTTTTGTTGATCATGGTAATTTTTATAAATTGACCATGGTAAATTTAGTTCATAGACCATGGCAAATTGTAGTTTCTCACTGATTAACCATGGAAACTATAATTTCCACTTGATCATGGTAAGTTTAGGAATTAACCATGGCAAAATTAGTTTATATATCATGGATGATTTTAGTTCCATTTTTTTGTCTGTAGACCATGGAAAATTTCTGCGACCACGGCAATTTATATTTGGACAACTTTCGTACAAACCATGGCATTTTTTCTTTGTAGCACGACAACTTTTTTCTATGAGAAGTGTGCCTCATACATCATTGCAAACTTCGAAACTTTTTTTTTGTATAAACACACAATAATTATATGTTTTCTATCTGCATAACCTGATTCATTTAGGAACATGTCAATTTTTACTTTGTAGTATGAGAAATTCATTTATATTGCCATGGCAAATTTACTTTTATTGCCAATACGATGGTAATTATTAGCAAACAGTCATGGAAAATTTAGTTAACGAATGATGGCAAATTTGGTTAATGAATCATGGCAAATTTTATTCATGATCATGGTAATAATTGACCATGGCAAATTTAGTGCATAGATCATGGCAAATTTTAGTTTCTCATTCATTACCCATGGCAAATTTATTTCATTGATCATGGCAACTTTTAGTTTGATGTATTGCCATGGAAATATTTATTTTTTAATTACCAAGATGATGGGAAATTTTAGTAAATGACCATGGCAAATTAAGTTTGCGATTCATGGCAAATTTCATTAGCTATGCATGCAAAAAAATCATTAATCATTGAAATTCTGTAATTGACCATGACAATTTTGAATTTATAGATCATGGAAAAAAATTAGGTCCATGTCTCAAGGAAGTGCCAAAATTATTTACTAATGATAATGTTTTCAAATTTTTCAACACATGTTGATGGAAGGGGTAATATGCATCACAGAAAATTTGAAACAACGGAAAATTTACACCACTTTTTGGCCACCATTTGGTAAACTTATAGATTTGCTTTTGGTATCAATGCGTGTTTTTATGACCATGGCAATCTTTCTTTCTTTTTGCATCTTGTCAAAATTATTTTCTTATGCGACTATGGCAAATTTAGTTTTATGGTCACGGCAATTTTTTCTATGCATCATGGCATTTTTTGGTGTGCAGACCATGGCAATTTTCTTGCGCCCACGACAGTTTATATTTGAACAAATTTCAAAATTTCATACAAACCATGGCAATTCATTTCCTGTTGCACGGCAACTTTTTCTACTTTTGTACATCATGGAATTTTTTGCTCGTTGCCATCTATCATGCCGTTTTTAATTTCATGTAGGTACTGTGTAGTAGCTTCAACAATTATAAAAATTGATGGCAATTTCTAGATTTTTGTGGCATCTTATTGTACAGTTTTTTCTCAGTTTTTCCAGTTGGGTTTTCTTCACTGTTTTCTTGTTTTTTCTGCATTTAATTTTTTTTTTGCAAAGGGAATAGTTTGGGCCAGCAGGCCTAACAAAATGCCCAGCTAACGTGGGATTAGGTGGATGGTTCGGGCTGTTGGAACATCGCAACGAACGAAACTGTTCGCTGATACTTCCCCTGCTGAACCGAACAACTCGTTCGGGTCGATCACCTCACAGCCCGAACATTCGGGTGTTATCGGGGTCCTACATTTCTGGCATTTAAAAGAAGGACATACGTAAGTCAAGCACGTCATTAGACGGCACTCAGTTTATAGCGCCCACCATCATGAAGCCGTCAAGTGTGGTGAAATGACGACATGTGACAGGTACTTTGATGAGACTCGCATGTAAGCCGATTGTTTTTTGGGACATAGGTCGAGCTCTTTTATAAGCGCATTGTTTTCTAAGCCGAGGCCCCTTTGGTTGCCATGTGTTTCTTGAAGGGTATTCGACCGGAAATACCCTTCGGCTCCCGTACACCTATATGGGGTATTTTTTAAAAATAAAAAAAAGTCAAAGTACTTCAAAAGTATTTTTAGATTAAACTTGACTTACTTACACACTAGTATATAAATTTTCACACAAAAAAACCTACGTTGACTTCACAGTGAAGAAGACAAAATTTATTTACTATTATAGGTCACGATTCATGCTATTTTAACCGAAAATTTGTCTTTCGTGAAAAGAAGTCAAATCGAAATTTTCTTTTTGTGGAACTTTTCTCACTAGCACAACAAGAATACTACAGAGTATATATCAAAAACATGATGTGATGGGAATACCCATTACTGGTTATATTGATCGGCTGCCTCTATGCTATCTGGACATACAGAACACCATCAATGAAAAGTAATTCATAATTTATGTGGCTCAATATGGCCAACCCAAGAAATCAAAACTATAGTCCCATGGTGTGATTTCTCAAAAATAATTCACTTCCTCAAAATAAAATAATGAAAAAATAACATATAAGTGAGTTCTAATCTAATTTCCTAGGTTTTCATCTCCTAGATTATATCAATTAGTCTTGAGTCTTGGCGCGACGCAAGTCTTTCCTTGCCGCGCACAGCCGGTGTCATCTAGCCGCAAGTCTCGACCAGCTCCACATCCGTGGTTGACAAACTTTGGCTTCAATCTCCCTTCAAAAAGATAGACTAGTCCATAAAACATGGGAGGTATTTTAAGCAAGCATCTAGAAAAATAAATTGTACTATGTATGATAAGGTCAAAACCCAGCCGGCGGTACACTTTGTGAAGGGAGCTCCTTATCTTTTCCAGCACCTGTCTTTCGGGCTCCTTTGTGGTTCGCTGATGGCCACGCAGGTGGGAGAGCAGACTCTATAAGAAAAATCGCCACCGTTGACCATAGGGAGGAGAGCAGTATCGAAGCAGAGGAAGAGACAGCGGCCATACAGAGGACTCCAGGCAGATTTTAATCGAGGGAATACTTGATTACGGAGCCATGGATGCTTATTATTACTTCACAGGCAATCAGCTGGATATCGAAAATCCTTATGAACGGGAGAAGGCTTTCCGTGTTTCATTAATGGACGTTGGGGCCATGGCCGAGGCGAACCCGAATTTCGTCACGGAGCAGCGTGCCATCTATGATGCCATCCGTGCTCAAGCCGCCGCTCGGCGGAAAGCGGCAGCGGCGGAGGCATAGCTGCAGGCCATCGCAGAAGAGAACATAGCCAGATGCGCCTTCTACAAGCCGCCGATGAACCATCAGCCGGCCCGATGGGACGACGACAGCTAAGGTGCCTCCATTTCCCTCATGGACCTCACGTCCACCAGCGACGGACAAGGCGCAGACTCTTTCGAGGATGAGTAGGCCACATGAGCTGGCGGGTCCTGGTATCCCAGTGGGCCGGTCCGTCTCCCATATTTTACTCTTCTTTACCGGAGACCACACCTTTACTTCATCGGTCTTATCGCTGGTGCTTATGGAGAAGACGGAAGAAGGACGACACAGGCTTGGACGCCGGGGGCCGCTGCCGTAGAATAGGTTTAAGGGCAGGTCTTTTTTCTAAATGTTCGAAATGTACTTAAATCCGTTGTGTTTATGAAATTCGTAATGTTTATACAAAATCCGCCTGTGTTTGCATAAATTTCATCCGATTTATTTAAAAATAGTTTGAAATGTATGTGGCTAATGTTAGATGGCTGCCTCCCGCATCTATATTCACGGACTAATCTCTCTATCCACGGACGGATGCAGTAGATTTTTTATGGGTTGCGTTGTGGACGCCCTTATGGGACAGAACGTCATACAGTATATTTTATATTTTGGCATGAAGGCGCATGCATGCAACGCAAGTGAATATATAGTGCATGTACGTGTGCGCACACCTCGTACCGTGTTTCTAAGGGCATCTCCAGTCGTTGACCCCCCAGGGGCTTCTAAAAGTGCCGCCTAGGAATGAGCCGGCGCAAAAAAGGCCCTGGGGGCGAGTCGGTCCCCAGCCGTCGGCCCCCAGGCGCATATTAAAAAAAAAAGGACCGTTCGGCGAAGTTATAATAAAAACTAGTTAAATTTCTGTCAAACATGGCAAATTTCGGTGAAATTCGCATATTTTCATTACATTTTAACCTAATCTAAAAAAAAGGGCTGAAGTCGTGGCCGCCGTCGGCCTTCTCCTCCTTGACACGGGCGCCCCTGCTGGACCCCTGCCCGGCGTCACCATGGTGGACTGGCAGCGGCGTGTCGTCGTCGTCGCTGTCGCATAAGACGACGACCCCGTCTTCAACGCGGCCGCGTCGGCGCTCCTCGAAGCGGCGCAGGGCGGCGCGCTGGCGCTCCTTCTCCTTCTCCCGGCGCGCCTTCTCCATTGCAATGGAGTCCTGGCGCGCCCATTCTAGGGCCGCGTCGTCGTCGTCGAACTCCGCCTCCACCGGCGTCAGCCCCGGCTCCGTCTTCACCGGCGCCAGCCCCGGCTCCATCTTCGGCTTGACGAAGCGCAGAGAAGCCGACGAGGAGGGGGCGCGCCGGCCGCCCTCGTTGATGACGATGCCGACGCTGCGACTGCGCCGACCGATTGGTGTCTCCGCCGCGGGCTCGGCCTTGACGCCGAGAAGCGCCGAAGAACCGGAGGAATGGGAGGATGAGCGAGAGGAGGAAGATGAGGAGGAGGCGAACCTCCTTGGCGCCCATGCGCGTCGGTGTTGCGACGGGGCGGCCTCCGTCGCAGGATAGGTCAACGGCGGGTTGTTGCCGCCGTCGAGGTGCGTCAGCACGCCCTCCAGCGTGCGGCCCGGGACGCCCCACCACAGGTGGCGCCCCACGCCGTTCTTCACGCCGCCGACCACCGGCGCGTCGTTGGTGGAGGCCAGGCGCTGTTGCTGGTGGCGCTGGAAGTAAGCCGCCCAAGCCGCGTGATTGCCGGCGGCATACTAGGGGAGGGAGCGCTCGTCGTCGGTCAGGGAGGCGCGCGCGACCTCGACCTCCTCGGCGAAGTACGTGGGCTTCGCCAAGGCGTCGGGTAACGGGGGAACAGGCACTCCCCCGTCGCTGAGCCGCCACCCCGTCGGCCCGGCGCGCATGTCCGGCGGTGCCGGGATGTTCGCCTGGAACAGGAGCCAGGACTCCTGTTCGCGGAGCGAACGCCGGCTGAAGCCGTTCGCCGTTGCCTCGTCTCCGGGGAAGCGCTCTGCCATGGCGACGGACTCGGCGGTGGTAGAGAGGGAGAGAGAGGGGCTGCCGGTGACGCTCGGGAGAGGAAGACGGAGACGGAGAGAGAGGGGCTGGGCGGCGGCGAGGGGCGAGTCTGGTGTGGGCACCGGCGAGAACCGCCGGCTTTCATAGCCGCTCCGCGCCGTGTGTACGCGCGCGAGGGAGGGGAGGTGTCGGCGCGCCGTCCCGAGACTCGCCGCCCGTGAGGAATCAATGGCAAGGCTGACCGGCGGCAGCCTTGGCATTGATTCCCCGCGGGAACCGAGGCAGTTGGGGGAAGACGAGCCGCCGTGTCCCTGACGCGGCGGGCCCGCGGCTGTTTCGCGCCGAAACAGTTCGCCCCGGCGCCCCCGAACGCCGCCCAGCGCGCCGGGTTCGGCCTGGATCCGCCGGCGCTGTTTTCGGCTCAAGCCGGCGAAAATCAGGCTCCTGAAACGCGACTGGGCGATTTTTCAATGTCGGCACAAAAAAATGCCTAGGGAGGCCTTTGTGCGGGCGTGGCTGGAGATGCCGTAATGCATTGCCTCCTCGTCTCCACTCTCCGCAAACAGACAGACAGACAAGACAGAGTAGCCAGCGTGCCTGCTGGGGTCGATGGTCCACGTTGCGCTCTGCCTGCTGGTGCTGGATGCGTGGAAGATGGTCCAGGCGGTGCCACCGAACAGATCGAATGTGCATGCATGCATCCGCTCCTCGCTCGCTAGCATGCGTGCGTGCGTGCGTGTATATACGGACACCACAGCACCGACGACCGGCCAACTCTCGCTCGCACTACCCTCCACCTCCAGTCCAATCTCGCTCGCAGTCACAGAGCCCGCGGCGACATGTCCACCACCGCCACCGCCTACGCCACATCTACGGCAGATGACGACCGCCGACAAGCGCTCCAGGCGTTCGACGACACCAAGGCGGGCGTCAAGGGCCTGGTCGACGCGGGCGTCACCGCCGTCCCCGCCATCTTTCACCACCCGCCGGACTCCCTCCCCCTGTACGCGCCTCCTCAGCTACACCACGAGCACCGCTTCACCATCCCGGTCATCGACCTCGCCGGCCTCGGGACGCCGTCGGGGCGAGCCTCCGTGGTCGGCGCGGTGAGGGCAGCCACGGAGACGGTTGGCTTCTTCCAGGTGGTGAACCATGGCGTGCCGGAGGCGGCCATGTCGGAGATGCTCGCGGCGGTGCGGTGCTTCCACGAGGAACCCGCGGACGCCAGGGCGCCGTACTACAGCCGGGACCACGGCCGGCGCGTCAGGTACACGAGCAACTTCGACCTGTTCCAATCGCCGGCCGCCAACTGGCGCGACAGCGTGTACATTGACATGACGCCAGACCCGCCGGCGCCCGAGGAGATCCCGCCGGCCCTCCGAAGCGTCGTGCCGGAGTACGAGCGGCTGGCGCGGCAGCTGTACCACGAGCTGCTGGAACTGCTGTCGGAGGCCCTGGGACTGCGCCGCGGGCACCTAAAGAAGGACGCCGGGTGCCTCGACGGGCTCAACCTCGCCGCCCACTACTACCCGGCGTGCCCGGAGCCGCACCTGACTATGGGCACCACCCGGCACTCCGACCCCAGCTTCCTCACCGTGCTGCTCCAGGACGCCGTCGGCGGCCTCCAGGTGCTCGTGGAGGATGACGGCGGCTCCGCTGAGTGGATTGAGGTGCCGGCGGTGCCGGGGGCACTGGTGGTGAACATCGGCGACTACCTGCAGCTCTTGTCCAACGACAGGTTCAAGAGCGTGGAGCACCGCGTGGTGGCCAACGGCGCGGGTCCTCGGGTGTCGGTGGCCTGCTTCTTCCGGACGTACGGTGCCGCCGCGTCCATGAGGGTGCTGCAGCCGATCGTCACCGGCGGAGACCGCGCGAGGTACAAGAGCGCGACGGTGGAGGAGCTGCTCCGGCACTACAGGGCCAAGGGCCTGGACGGCACCTCCGCGCTCGACCACTTCAGGCTCTGAATGGAGCGCAGATGATGTATCTTCTGTTTACCTCTTCTCGTGTTTAAGTGTGGAATTGTGGACGCCCTCGTGGATTAATTGGGCATTCAACAATGGATTTGTTAATTTTCTCATGCATGGTTACTAGCCATGGATTTGTTTTTTTTTTGCGGGGGAAAAGCATTTCATTTCATTTAATCAATAGTGGGAGTACATTCATTTGAAATGACAATACTAATCTCCTGGGGGGAATTTGCTAACCAACAAGCCGTACGCTGCTAACCACGACCCATCGCTGCCATGGCATGTGCAGCCTTATTCTGTGATCTACCTATTTTTGTGACTTGCATTGATCTTTCTTGCAACATCTCCGAGACGGCCGCCACTTGAAACATATTCCTTGATCTTCCCTTTGAACCTAATTCAAGGAGCTTCAATATCTCCGCACAATCTGTCTCGACCTGGATAGGCAAGGGAGTCAAGTGCAACGCCAGCTTCAGGCCCTCCTCACACGCCGATAGCTCTGCTTGGCCGCCACTTGAAACATATTCCTTGATCTTCCCTTTGAACCTAATTCAAGGAGCTTCAATATCTCCGCACAATCTGTCTCGACCTGGATAGGCAAGGGAGTCAAGTGCAACGCCAGCTTCAGGCCCTCCTCACACGCCGATAGCTCTGCCTCCAGTGCGCCCGAGCAGTTCCGGATCCATCTGCATGCCGCGTAGATAACCGCACCTGTGTGATCACGTAGGATCATACCGGCACCAGCTGTTCCATCTGCCTGTACAAACGAACCGTCAAAATTGAACTTTGCAACACCACATGGAAGAGGAATCCAACTGGGTTGTACGCTAGGCTCCAACTTATGTTGAGCACCATTGTTGGATAAAAGAGCTGGTTGCTTCCCCTTGAGGATGTCCACCTCTGGCCCCTGTTTGATAAGTAGCAAGGAATCAACATAGCTACAGAGAAATTTCTTCGATGCCTCGACCGGGATTAGTGGTTTGTCATGGGTAAGTTCGTTTCGAACATGCCATACACGCGATAGTAGCATGAGCAGGAGCATACGCTGGGTCTCATCTAATTGCTGGAGGCAAAGAAGGAGCCATTCCGGTTCCATACCTTTGAGTGAGTTATCAGCAGGAAGGTCCCAAACTAATCTCATCACAGTCCAGAGATTACGTGCATGTGGGCATTGGACAAGTGCGTGAAATGTCGTCTCAGTCTCTTGCCCACAGATGGTACAGATTGCATCATGATCAAGGTGATGGCGCAACATATTTTCTCTGGTTGCCAAGGCCCCTCTCGCAGCCTTCCACGCAAACACCCGTACTTTAGGTGGGGCGCCGCAGCTCCACATCAACTTCCAAGCAGGTCTTGACCCATCTGGACGTCCACTCGACTCGCCAATCTCCTGTGTTGCCATGAGATAATCCTGAGCCATCCTATATGCTGATCTGACAGAGAACATTCCATGCTTGTCTGGCTGCCAGGCAACGCAATCCTTTTCCATTCTACTAGAGGGTTTGATTTTCAGTATTTCATCAACGTCGACCGGAAAGAAATGTTGTCGAAGGAGTGCGATGTTCCATGAACCGTCAGTTTGCATAAAATCGGCAACCCATTTCAGTCTGCACCTTCTCTTTGGAGTGATCGGTCTGAACGACGGTCCTCTTGGGATCCATGGGTCTCGCCACACGCGTATGTTAGCGGCGTCCCCCACTCGCCATATATATCCTTGCTTTAGCAGTTCCAAGCCATGCTCGATAGCCTGCCAAGAAGTTGACCCGTTTCCAGTAAACACCGTGTCAGTGATATCTCCTTGGGGATAATATTTTGCTCGCAGAACTTGTGCGCATAGACTGTCCGGGTAGTGGATTAATCGCCAGGCCTGTCGAGCTAAGAGTGCTTGGTTAAATATTCTCAGGTCCTTAAACCCCATTCCTCCCCTAGCCTTGGGCCTTAGCATAATATCCCAGCCGACCCAATGAGTCTTTCTCTTCCCTTTCTTTGCACCCCACCAGAAACGACGGATCATTTTGGTGAGCTCCTCACACAGCCCGGCCGGCACCTTGAAAACACTCATAATGTAAACTAGCAAGGCTTGGGCAATAGCTTTGATTTTTACTTCCCGTCCAGCCATAGCCAACTGATTTTCACCCCACTCCACGAGTGCTTTTGCAAGTCTCTCCTCAAGAGTTTTCAGCTTACCCCTACTCATGCGACCATCTGGCGTTGGTAGGCCAAGATATTTTGCCTCGAAGGTGCTCTGGGAGATCTGCAAGGTGACCTTGATAGTATCCTGTACTGCCGCCGGACACACAGGGCCAAATAAAATCGAGCACTTTTGAGGGTTGATGTACTGGCCGGTACACCTTGCATACGTTTGCAACACCTGCTGCACTCTGATTGCTTCATTTGGCTCAGCTTTAAAGAACAATAGAGAATCGTCCGCGAAGAGCAAGTGAGATATGCCCGGCGCTCTTCGGCAAACTTTGATAGGAGTAACTGTTCCCTGGATCGCTTCACGTTGCAAGAGGGCAGAAAGACCGTCAGCAGCAAGTAAGAAAAGGAACGGAGACAAAGGGTCACCTTGGCGAAGACCTCTAGTAGGAGAGAACGAATCAAGAAGGGTTCCATTGAATTTCACTGAATAGCTCACCGAGGTCACACAAGACATTATCCAGCCTGCCCATCAGGGAGCGAAACCCAAACTCTGCATCATTTTCCTGAGGAAGTCACAGTCCACCCTGTCATATGCTTTAGAGAGGTCTAACTTGTATGCACAAAAAGAATCCTTCTCCTTTTTACAGTGTTCAATGGCATGGAAACACTCAAAAGCGACTAGCGTGTTATCTGTTATCATACGGCCGGGGACAAACGCGCTCTGATTTGGAGATATAATATCGCCAAGAATAGGGCGGAGCCTGTTAACAAGACATTTGGCCACAATCTTATAGAGCACTGAACACAAACTGATAGGTCTAAAGTCTCTGAGGGATTCCGGCTGATCGGACTTCGGAATCAAAACAATGGAGGTGGCATTGGTTTCAGCCCGCATGTGACCAGTAGCAAAAAAGAGCTTGACTGCAGCGACAACTTTTTCTTTTAGAATTGCCCAATTTCGTTGATAAAACCGGGCCGGGAATCCATCCAATCCTGGGGCCTTCAAAGGGCCAATTTGAAACAATGCATCCGCTATTTCTTTCTCCGAGAACTCCTTACACAGTGACATATTCATCTCTTCTGTTACTCGTGCTTGTACAAGGTCGATGATCTCAGCAGCTTGTAAAGATGGGTCTCTGGTAAATAACTCCTTAAAGAAGGACGTGGCCATCAGTTCCATGGCAGATGGGGCTGTATGCCACACTCCCTCGTCATGTTTCAGCTTTTTAATTTTATTTCGCCGTGCATGCCACACCGATTTACTATGAAAGAATTTAGTGTTGCGATCTCCGTCCTTCAACCAACTTATCCGTGATCTCTGTAGCCACAGGAGCTCTTCCCTGTATGGTAGCTCGTTCATGCTATCCGTCAATCTCCGGATCTCCTGTTGGTCGTCATTCGTACGCATTAGATGCTCTAATTTCTTTCGAGTGTGCTCAAGTTCACGCACAACATTGCCAAACTTCCTGCGGCTCCAACCCTGTAGATCATTCATGACTGAATTCAGCCCAGCCGTGATGGATGCAAGATCACCAGTAGCTTGCGCCGCCTCCCATGCTCGCTCGATTAGTTCTGGTAATTCACCAGCACGTTCCCATAAGATCTCATATTGTCGGGCTTTTTTCTGCGGGGGTGTGAATACCTCTCTTTGCAATGTTACTAGGATTGGGAGATGGTCAGAGCATGGGGAGACAAGGTGGACCACATTAGCATCAGAAAATATGTCCCTCCATCTATCATCCGCTAGTGCGCGGTCGAGGCGAACCTTGACATTACTCCTTCCTCGCCGCTTGTTATCATAAGTGAACGGTATCCCTGAAAAACCCAAATCATGGAGCTCACAGTCCTGAAGCACATCCCTGAATGCCGCAACTTGGCTTGCTGGTCTGGGGGTAACTGAAAGGTGCTCACACTGCCAAAGCGCTTCGTTAAAATCACCCATAAGCATCCACGGGAGATCACTGCTTGCACGTAGATCAGACATGATAGACCACATGCGGTTCCGATTTTCAGTTCTGGGTTCTCCATACACACATGTGAGATGCCACTGCGGGTCAGAAGGGGAGGCACGAACATACGCATCAATAATTCTTTCATTATGATCTTTAATGTCGACTGACAACTGATCGTTCCAAAACAGAGCTAATCCACCACTTTGACCATTGCTATCAACTCCACAAAAACCATGAAGACCTAAACGAGAACACAAGCGACGAACTTTCTCAGATTTTTGTCTAGTTTCACATAAAAACACAAACTGCGGACGGTGACTCTGGACGAGGGCGGTAAGATCACGAACTGTCGAGGCGCCCCCGATTCCTTGACAGTTCCAGCTCAGGCCTATCATTGCTGCTGACGGGGCGCAGCGCGCGACCCCGTCAGGTGACCGGCAGCCCCAGAGCCGGTTGCTTCCAAGTTCATCCTCTCCCCCATCTCCACACCAACATTCGAGTCCTGCACTGATCTCTTCCCTAGCACAGATTCAGTTTCTGGCCTCATACTCTCTGAACTTTCATGTGACGTAGATATATTGCTCAGATCCCTTAGGAAAGGGGTCTTGTCCTCCTTGCCAAGCTGCACCGGCTTGTGATTGTTCTGTACGACGAGGTGATTCTCATGCGAAGGTGGCGTGGCCACTGGAACAGATCGATCTGGCGGCTTGCGGGGTTTCTGATGTTTCTCGGCCTCCTCCAGGGGCTGCTTTATGTATGCACCCGTTTCCGATTTCCTCCAGGGGCTGCTTTATGTATGCAGCCATGGATTTGTTAACGAACTGATTAGAGTTATTATTCAGTGAGTATGTAGTATTTGCTTCGAGAGCACCTATGCGTCAGTCGCTGTGAAAAAATTCAGTTTTATCGATTTCCCTCCTTCAGTTTCAGTTCACCTGTGGCCATTGGAAGCCGCCGCCTCCCCCGTGCTGCCGCTGCTGTGACCATCCCTCTAAACCTCCCCGCATCAAATTTTCTCCGGCGAGTTAGCAGTTTAGCACCCCTTAACCGACCCTGTTAACCTCTGACTCTCCTCCACCGACGATGCCACTCCCGCGTCGTCCGGGGCTTCCAGTACTGCAGCTGTATGCCGCCGGCCATGCACACCCATATTTACATATTATTTTTATAAAAAGAAAATGCACTAAAAATCAAAACACAAAAAATATAATGACAAAAAAAATAGAAGTGACAAAACAAAAAAGCGAGAACAGAAAATTTTATGCTAAGTCAGAAAATTTTAGTTAATTCTCGATGAGAGCTAGCCACAAAACACCGCTAGATTTGACCGTATGCGATACAATAATGATAATCCACTTCTGAGCCCAGACTCATCTGCATCTGCACTGGAGCAAAAAATTAAAATAAATACTAAAAAGTTTAAAAAAAATCATTTTTTTTGCATGGTGGATAATTTGATGCGTGAGGTCCGCTTCAATTTTTAAATCATTTGCACATATGAGAAGCTTTTGGAAAAAACTACAACTTTAGGGTTTGTAAAAAGTTACTGTTCATGCGCTTGTTCTCACCCGATTTGTCTTTTTTGCTGAGAGCTACACAGATGTTTAAATGACCTAAAAATTGCAGCAGATCTCACGCAATAAATTTTCTACTATTAAATTTTTTTTGAGGAATTTTTTGAAAATTTTCAACTTTTTATGATTGTTTTACTGAAAGGGTGCAGACCAGCCTGAACACCGAAACGCTGCACTTGCCTTTTCCATTATATAGTACACATGGCTCCTTCTACTGACACAACATTGCACCGTATAACATCAGTTCTTTGGGTGAACTGAACCACAAGTTCCACCTTATAACATGATGAGATGACGAAACTAAAATCCTCCATCTGCGTCACTGATCCACTCTATCCATCCTTTTATCTCTGCATCATGTTACCTCACATGCATTAAGTATAGACGTATATATCTCCAGGTAGAACTGTGCAAAACTTCCATGCTACAAATTTAATCAGAGTGTGCAAAGTGCAAATAGGCCGTAAAAGGCTGTGATTAAGCTACAAACTTGCACTAGCACAGACAGATCATTCATCTCACACGGCAACAGCCCGTTTCGGCAGTGGGTGACAATGAGCCGCGAGCCTGGACGCCATTCTCCTCCTGAAGAGCAGGTAAAGCGCCAGCAGCAGGAAGAACACGACCAGCAGATACAGACAGAGTTAAGGGGCATCTTTAGCCGATCCCATATAAGTTAACGGAGTAAAACTCTTAGTTAACGGAGTAAAACCCTTAGTAGAGTATATATATACTTCACTAATTTTTTGCCGTTTCTAGCCGATCGCATAAACTTAATGGAATAAAATTCAATTTAATCAAATTCAAAGCAATTTGAAGAGAACGTAGCATGCAATCAAACATAAACATAGATAGTTTTGCACAACCGAATATAAAACATAAATCTAAACTAAACTAAGCTTAACTAAACTACTTTCGGTCGAATGTGAAGTCGACCTAATCCTTCCTCATCAGGTACGGTGTGCCATGATTTGGGTCCTGGCAGGTGCCGTCGTCTTCCTCATCGGGGAAGACACTCATCCACTCGTCGACGTCAATCCTCGTCCTCGCCACCCACCTCTCCGCCCTCCACGCCATCGTCCTCGCCGCCTTCGACCTCGTCGGAGGAGGAGATAGCGATAACCTCGCCGCTGGTGTTGGCAAAGATCATCCGCTCCGCTTCCATGAGCTCCGGGTGCTGCCGGCGGAGCTCTTCCATGTAGGCCTCGACGGTGTCCTCGGCCTCGAGGCGCTCCCTCGCCTCGCAGTCCTCCCGCGCCATAGCCGAGCTCACCACCCCTGGCTTTGCCGGGACGAGGTGGACTGGAGTCGTGCCGAAGGGGAAGTTGAGTCGGGACGCCACGCTGTGGTGGCGGACCTGCCAGCTATCGTACTCCATGGCCGCGATCTCGGACGTATAGAAGCTCCCGAACCACCCCGAGTGTGGGTCGCCCAATCCATGATTTTGAACACCCACGTCCCCCACCACCACTGCCGGACCCCGAGGTAGGTCCTTGTCGGCGGCCGGGGCGGAGGGAGGATGGGGAAGTCCTCAAACCGGCATAGGGGCGCGGCGGCAGGCGAATCAGGCGAGCGACGATGGCGGCTCGATGAAGTGCCCGTGGCAGACGACCCACGCGCGTTGCGGCGCGGATCCGTGCTGCGGATCGGCGGCCGCCACGTCCGGCCATCAGAGAGGCGGGGGAGGGCGAGGGGTGCGCCGGTGGCGGTGCAGAGGGGAGAAGAGGAGGCGAGCATAAGAGAGCCGATTTTACTCGGCCGTGGAGTATATACTCCGGTGGATAAGGAAGGAGTAAAAATTATACTCTGCTAAACCGTTTTAGGATCGGTTAGGTCAAAATAAATTTAGTAAAAAGCCAAATATACCCCTACTAAGTTGATATTGGTGATCAGCTAGAAATGCCCTAAGCTTCCCAGATGAGGAAAGGCTTGTTGCTGACACCGTCGTCGTTGCAACTGTTGCCACAATCATTGCGCAGAGGCTTCGTCCTGTCAAGGGCTCCCTCTAGGTCCAAGATGAAGTCCACGTTCATGGATTCGCGCCCCAGCATGATACGTGTTCTTTTTGGTCTGAAGCCTCCCATCGACGCCACGCCTTGAACTAGCATGAAATTTTCATGGACGGAGCGGCCCTTGACGAATGCACTTTGGTGCATCGAGAAATAAGAAAGATGGGAGAGCGCCGGCCTCCTCGGAGCTCAGATGATTCTGGCGGTCCGATGCGTTTGCTTGATGCGATTTCGGCGCTGGAGGACGTCGACCATCGGATCGAACCCGGACTCCTGTCGCAATGAATAATTATTCCCCGCATTGAAATATCTCGTGCCACCGTGTGTAAATTTTGTGGATACGGATTTTTTTCTCGCCGAAGATTCCCGACGCCACCAGCTACTACCCTGTTCCTCTCCCACCCTGGCACGACAAGGCACCTCTTCCTCTCCTCTGAACGTAACCGAAGGCCATCTATTCCACGTGACATCCATGGCGCTAATTTCCATTTCACAATTACAGTGTGAGTTGTTTCTACACACAACAAAATCGATCAGGCCCATGAGTGTTGAATTGGGTTCGGCCCAATTACAAGACGAGAGCAGCCGAGAGGAATACAAGAAGACACATTCCTCTTCGTATCCACATTTCACGGTACCTCGCCTGCATCCAGAAGTGCGGCTACAGCGACTTTGATCTGGTCAAGGTACAAACCAAACCCCTCGCGACGGGTCTCGACCCAATCTTGGTAAATCCTCAACACTCTCGCTCTTCCTATCTCTTTCGCTGGCTCCCACGTAGTGTTGTGTTGTTTACTAAATTCTCCAGTTATTTTAAGTTTTCAGTTAGGCTTTGTGTAGTGATTATCTCAACTTACGCAATAACAACTATACCATCGTGATGCGTAATTACAGATTGTTTTAGTGCTATAATTTGTTCTGGCTTCTATGTATATCAGAGTATCTTTGACGTACATTCCTTGATTTTTAGTGTTAGGGAACAAAATATGTATCCTTAATTAGCTCCACCTACATTTTTTGTTTGCCATTTTTTTTACCCAAATAAACCACACTGTTATCATATTTTACACTAATGTCATATTTAATCGTTGGCATAACTTTTGAAGTTCAGTTCAGTTAAAAAGATCATCCCATGTGACCGGAAAGTGTTTATGTTCAGATTATAAATCATCAATTTAATGGTTTTAAATGGATATTAGATTCAACTATAGGTTTGTTTTTGTAACTTGTTTTGCTTTAGAACAGGATTTTGCGTGGCTTACAAAAGAAAAGAGTGAGATGATTTGGTTGGGGTGTGGGACTGCACTACGGATCTGATCCGGATTGTTTTAGCTCGAATTTTGTCGTCTTTTCTACCTCTTATTTCACTTTGGGTGGGGTGTTAGGCGTGTCTTCCTTGGATTCTAGCTATCTCCTTTTCTTTCCCTTCTTCTCCTTTCATTTTTCCTTTCTTTGTCTTGTCCTTAGCACTGAAATTCATACCTACTGTTTTGCAGGTAATCTTGGTGTCAAGGTAAAAGGAAAAACCTGAAGGTAGACGATGGTCATTAGCTTGGTAGTCAATTATACAATATGTAGCAAACACTGTTGTCTTCGACTTATTGTTTGACTTATTCTTATTCAATCTCGCCTTTTCATTTGCCAGACATCAGAACTGGAAACATCAAAATTGGTGCCATGGACATCTCCGCCCCTGGTGGTGCTCCTAGATGTGCTATACATCACCTCCTCGCCTCCTTGGCCGCTTTGGTGCCCGTGGCATTCGTGCAAGGTGCAACTCTGATGCGGCGGTGTGGATGTGCGGTGTAGGAAGTGGTTCCTCGCCGGCTGGACGGCGTTCAGGCGCAACCCCGGTGCCTAGTGAGTACGGCCTCAGCTACAACCTCCCTCGGTGAGCTCCATGTTCCTCCCGCTCCTCTGCTTCGGCTACTATATGGGATATGGCCAGGGCTATGATGATTAGTTATGGCTGATATAGGCATGCTCTCGAGCAATCTAGGCACTTGTGGGTATTAAGTTGGTTCCCCCCTTGTTTCTTTGAGCCGTTTTGTTCATGTTCTTATTTTAGCGGCTCTGTCCTTGGATGGTCTTTTCTGATGAGTGCTAACCAGGGCAGTTTCGCCCTCGTAAGAACATATTGATCTGGTGATCCAGAAACAATAACCATCGGAGAATCCTGACCGCCTTAGAGCTCAGACGAATATGGCCATTCATTGCGTTGGCTTGATGCGTTTCTGGCCGTTGGATCGCGCGTGTGGAAGGCCTCGGCCGTCGGATCGAGCCCGTGCTCATGTAGCAATGAATAGTTAATCCCGCGGTGAAACATCTCGTGCCACCACATGTAATTCATGTGCCCCACCGGTCGGAAGCCATTCTTGCTAGGGTTATGATGATTAGCCGTGGCTGAAATAAGTGTGCCTTTGAGCAGTCCAGGCACCTGTAGGTATCAATTTGGATCCTCCCTATTGTCTCTAGAATCCTTTTTGATTATGTGGTACTTATTGTTCTGTCTTTGGATGGTCATTCTTGTTGAGTGATAACCAAGGCAACTTCATTGTATAAACAGATTGATCTGGTGATAAGAGATGACAGGGGTAGGTTATATGATCGAGCAAAGGCAAATTTGAGCCCTCTATGCATTGAGCCCCAAACCCTTTTTATTTGTATTTAAAGGTGTTGCTTACTTATGCTCCAGTGTTTATAGCCGTCTTATGTAAAGATTTCTTCTCTCTCTCTCATATCTTTATTACATATAAGTTGTTGTTGATCTTTTATTGTTTGTTGTTGGTCCTTAATTTAATCTGGTTAAGTGTAAGTTGCACTTTGTTATACTAGAAAGACTCGCTCTCAGCAAGTCAACGGTTGAATGGCTTGTTTTAATTCGGTGTGATACTATTACCTCTATTTTTCCTCAATTTACCAATTGCAGCCATTTTTTCTTACTTGCTACAAATAATAATGCTGCAGGATTTTTTGAGTGTTTTTTTGGCACAAGTTGGATTGTTCATGTAAACGGTGACCAAGGTGGCATGTCCCATGTTGCTGTCTGTATCCATAGACAATTTTTTGACTGTTGTGATTAAGTTGTTGAGTTAATCCGAGCCATTGAGTGGCCATTTCCTTTTGTTTTCTTTATTTTGTCCTTAAGCTTCCCCAATTCTGTCTGCCACCCCTGCATTTTCTAGATCACGCAGCAGACTAAATGTAGTGAACTTTGAAGGATGTGTGTTTTGTTTGCTTTGTAACTTATTTCCATGCTAAGTACGCGTTTGGAGTTATTTTGTTTTCTTGTTACCTTCTGGACGACGGGCGGGTAGGCGGATCTGTGGACGACACCACTACAACCATATTGATGGTCTAATCTCGAGGTGAAAATACTCTCCTCGTGTCTCATTTATGTTAGTTGAATAGTTACTTGATTTGGTGTTGGTTAGTGTACTTCATGCTATTCCTAATTTTTGTTAGTCCCATTCCGCAACAACAACTTGCACGATAAGGACAATCGGATAATTCTAATTTCTATTTTTTGTCGGTGCTATGGCAGCAGGGGGCTGCCGGCGGCTGGAGCCCCTCCTCTTCTCCACGACCAAAAGCACCACCAGCCGTAGCCCCATCTCTTCTCCTCCCTCCTCGACAGCGACCGAAACCTTAGCTGGCCCCACCCTTCCACCCATGGCAATGGTGAGGGCGCAGCAGGTCAGATCTCTCCTCCTCCTCTTCTTCTTATCCATCTGATGGTGTTCCTCTCCGCATCTGATGCATGGGTACATGTGTGTGGTCATGTGCAGGTGCGGCTGTTGTGTCAAGGTGAGGACGGCTGCTCCGAACCTCAAGGAGGTCCTCTCCCTCTTCTCTTCGGTTGTGTGCAGATTCATTTTTTCAATCCCATTCCAGTCAATGCGATTGGAACCTCAGCAGATAGATTCAGCAATGTAAAATAGAGACATGATTACTGAAACTGAAGACTATTGTGTGTGATTTTCATAATATAGCAAGCTTATTTTTATAATTGTAAGAACAATCTTAGTATTACCAGTCATACTTGTGGAGTTAAAATGGCCATACTTTGAAGAAAACTATGGTGTGTGTGTGTGTGTGTGTAAGCATCACGTTCTGGTCCAGTTTCGGATGACTCAAACTGAACCAAATTGCTTGTGTATGTATCCATTTTATGTATGTACACATTACATTTTTTCCAAACTGGACAAGATAACTCCATCTGAACTCTTCTACTGTCAAATATATTGAACTTGAATACATTGACACTCTTGTTCTAATGTCATTTCAATTGAGATCATTTTTTCGCTCATGTTCTTGGGAATAAAATCTTTGTTTGCTTCTTATTAGTGACGCGCTAAGCTGACTTGTACCTTTTCACCTTGGTCTGTGCAGGATTGGAGCCATTGAAGCATTTGAATAGAGCATATGTATGCATGCTGCACTTCATCTTAGGAAATGTTTTCTTCGATGATGTAGAGTTATAGTTGTCAATATTTATCAAAAAGTTAGATCAGTCAATTTAATTATTGCATCTGGCCTCAAGCTTTCTAATGAAGTCAGTGGAAGTAACAATTTTTTCCTGTTTGAAGTTTATGTACTTACACATGCTTCTCGATCTTTTTATACATATTAGCTGATATGTTCTTCCTGAACGTTAGTATATATTCATATTGCGGACCACCCTGGGTAAAATCGAAGTTAGTAGTAATTACATATTTTAAATAAGGTTACTGATACTTCTTGATTTCACCTGATATTCACTACTGGAATTTTCACGTACGCCGGGTGTAATGCTCTTCGCCGAGTGCTAAAACACGGACATTTGGCAAAGCAAACTTTGCCGAGTGTCACTCTTTGCAAACCCAGCTTCACGGCAAACTGCCATCTTTGCCGTCACAGCCTCACGACAAAGAGGCACCGCACGGCAAACCCTGCAGACGCCGAGAGCCGCTCACGGCAAAGAGGAGCCGCGTGGCATGCCCGTCCGCAACAGACGGCTCCATCAGTTACTCCGTACTTTACCGAGAGCCGCCGTACGACACTCGGCAAAGCATATGCAACATCCTATTGTCTTTTCTTGTGAGTGTTCTTTCTAACTGACATGTGGTCCCACTGGTCACATTTATCAGTAAAACTTTTAAATAACTTGCTAAATATTTTTGAAAAAAATGACGATATCGTTGCCGAGAGCAACTCTCGGCAATCCTTCTGACCAGTAGGACAGCGTGGCCTGACAGTTTGCATAGCTTTGCTGAGAGCTGGTCTTGGCAATGTCGCCTTCCTTTCCGAGAGCTGCTCTCGGGAAAGTTGTGGCACAACAGTAGGTCTCCCAGACGACCATGTTTTTGTGAGGGGCTCTCGGTAATATGTAGTTTTCCGAGTGTTGCTCTCGGAAATCTTTCCCATCCATTCTGATGTTTAAGCTATTTCTTTTCTAATTCCTGCAGATAAAAACAACTACTTGGCAGAAGGATCATATATAGGCATAATTTGATCTAGTCCACACATATATAGGCATAATTTGATCTAATCCGCACATATATAGGCATAATTAGGGATAGTCCACATATTGTCACACACAAGTAGAATGTATTATCCTAGTAGACGTCACACACAAGTCGCAAATTCATACATATTGTCACTACGTGCAAAACACGTCCATGTCACAATAGAAGTACACTTGTTCATATATAGATCATCTTGAGGAGGAGAGGCCATCGGGTTAACATTCCGGAGGAGGTGGAGGGGCATCACTTGCACTGCTTCGAGATTGCAGAAAAACCTATAAAAGTAGAGTCACGTGAGGGTGGTTCGTCCCTATGCAATGAATCTTCTACTCTAGTTTAGATAATGTTCTACCTGTAGTTGATCCTCAAGCAGCTTCAACCTCTTGTTCGTGTATTCCTGTTCCTTTTCTCTGGACTCCTGCTCAGCCTGCCGCCTTTGCTCCTCTTCAACAGCCCGCTGCGCCATTAAATCCTGTAACTGGCATTAGGCTCATATAGGTTGGAACGGTGCTATTTTGAGGCATGGACATAAATGAAAGGTTAGGATGCTAACCTTGAGACGCGCTATCTCACGTGATGCGGCAGTTGGGCGACTCCGTATGGACGGAGTTGAGCTGGTGCTCGACGCGCGTATCTCGTGCAGCTTGCGATGCGCGGAGGTGGCGATCGCCCCGTTGCAAAGGAGGTGGCGGCCATGGCCCTTCCCCTCGGCAGCAATTATGAGAAGCTCAGGATCATGTGGCTTGGACGTAAGTTCGGCTTCTTGCCCGTGCACCTCCTGGAAGACCTCTTTGAAGGTCCCCCACTTCTCCTCCGCCGACTCGCTGCAGAACTCGACGCCATCCTTCCCCTTGTGGCCTTCTTTCCAGGCTTCCAGGATGTGGACCGGGCGACCAACCTTTGCCTCCTGCAAAATTAACCATCAAGTTTAATGAACCAAGATGCACCGTGCGAAAAAGTTTAACATCTTAATCCACATACCATGTGTTTCTTGAGAGCGGTTAGGTTCTGGCTCCCCTGGACATGAGCCGGGCCTGTCATTTTGGCTCGATCGTTTCCCTTCTCCACATGTTGCGCCTGCCATGCTGGGTCACATCACATGTCAACCAGGGCCTCCCAACAATTGTCCTTCATCCAGGGTTCCGTCACCTAGTCAGACAAAGTCAAATAATTGAGGAACATGAGGGATGAATCAAACTACTAGCAACCGATGTAGTCACTTACCACTGACAGGTATTCTTCTCACGACAGGTTGGTCTGGCAAGCAGTCTTCCTTGTCATCTTCTCGCCCTTCTCATCGAGCGTCCGACACTACATCACGGCTTTGTACCACAGCATGTGCTTGAGGTCAGAGAATATCTTTCGGGCAGATTTCACGATGCCTTTGATCTCCTTCTGCTGCTCACCATCCACGCAAGCAAATGTTTCCTACAAGAAATCATATGGAATCTTCTCGCCATCCATGCAAGCAAGGTTTTGGATATGGAAAAATGTAGTGGTCGGAGCAAAGATACTTACAAAAAAAGCATTGATGACCCAAGTGGCCATGGTGACATCGTCCTCATCCTTGTTGTGTAGCACTAGTGCAGAACCGGGCAATAGCACCGGTTCGTAAGGCCCTTTAGTGCCGGTTCAGGAACCGGCACTAAAGTTTCGGCACTAAAGGCCCCCCCTTTAGTACCGGTTCAGCACGAACCGGTGCTAAAGGGGAACCACGTGGCATGAGCCAGCTCCGGGGACAGGGAGCCCTTTAGTACCGGTTGGTAACACCAACCGGTACTAAATGGTTGTGGGTTTTTGTTTTATTTTGTATTTTTCAATTAAATTTGTGTTATCAATTTAATTTAGGATTGTTTTACGTTATAATGAGTTGTAGTCGTCATCATCATCATCATCATCATCATCGCATATTAATAAATAAATAAACTCTAGCTAGCTAAAAATCATCATAGTCGTCTAATTACCACTATTTAATCATCATAGTCATTACCGCTAGCTATCTAATCATCATCAACGCTGGCTAGCTTAAAGAGGAAACATTCACTTTGTAACAGAAGCAAAGATATCATCAAGTTCAACATAATCATCACCAACATCGAAGTTCAGGACACGGACATGAGACAAGTACTAATTAAGAGCATGAACTAGTAGCTACTGATCCTGCTGCTCCCTCTCAGGTAGAATAGCATAGAACATGTATAGCTCTCCTGATTCATCATACTGGAGCATGCATATGAATCTGTCTTCTAATCTTGGGTTGCGCTTCTCCTTGCTGCCCCCTAGTACTTTTCTGCGATCGTTAACAATTTTGCTCCAATCTTTCATTATTAAGCATTCTTCGCTTTCAGAAATCCTGAATGCACTCATGTGCAATGTAGGAAATCTTAGTCGTAAGCTAACCATTGACATGCGACCTTTTGTCTCGATCCACTGAGGCACAACTGTCATCGGAAGTCCCTGTTGAAGAACATCGTATAGTAATTAATATATTAAGCAATGAAAGTTTAGCTTCAAAAATAATGTATGCAAAAGATGCACTAATTAAGGACAAATATTTAAAATATTACCATCTTTTGATTATAGATGTGACCGTAGTTCAATACGATCACCATTGGTCGCACGTTTTGAGTACTAACATTTCTAAGTTTAGGAAAAAAAATGTCTTGACAGTATTAAGATCCTCAAGCCATGAAACATAATGACTTATTTCCTCGCAGTTTAGTTGAGCCCCGGGGCAGTAGTAGGTCCTGTCTACCAAGCGCCGGACATGTTTGCTTGAACCAAAATAAGCTGACAATACAAATTAGTTGTCAACTATTTTTGAATAAACTGTATGGAAGACATAAACATATGCATGCATGGTTGAGAAAAACTCACCAAATGGTAGAACTGGAGGCGTTTACACATCGACCCAGATGTCTATATTACCTTCAATATCATCTTCCGGACGAATATCAAAGGTGATAACCATATCAGGCTCAAATGCATAAGCCTTGCATAGTGCTTGCCAAGTTTTGCATTCAAAATGGGTGTATGTGTCTCCATTATATAATTTGACGTTGAAAGTATACCCATGCTCCGTCTTCAAGTAAACTCTCTTTACCTCCATATCATCTATAGCACTAAAACCTATCTTATCCAAGACAAAAATTCTTGCATGGCAGGGGATGCGCTAGTAGAATAGTGAAAATTTAAAATTATAAGTTGAAGCAAATGAAGCATAAGTTTTGCATTCAAATAATAATTGACAAAGTGACTTACTGTATCAACTTCGAATGTCTCATCCAGCTTGATGCTGAAGCGCCTACCATCAACAAGAAAATTTTGGTCGCACAGGCCGCGCTGGTCTTCATAGTGTTCGCACATAATGAAATCTTTTTCGTCGTCAGATGACATTTCCTATGTTCATATAGGTGAAACATTAAACACCTATATCTAGCCAAATATATATTCATCATCTAACATTTGACATTAATATATCTAATTATATATTCAATTGACATTACTATATATTTAACTTTTCTATCTAATTCATCTAACATTCGACATTAATCTAACATTTAT
>NC_057812.1:54492147-54496291 GCF_018294505.1 Triticum aestivum | reverse complement strand
TTTAGTACCGGTTGGTGCTTCCAACCGGTACTAAAGGGTGGTCTTTAGTACCGGTTGGAGCCACCAATCGGTACTAAAGGCCTTGCGCTGCCACCCCAAAGTTTAGTCCCACCTCGCCCGGCGAAGGGCAGCCGCACTGGTTTATAAACCCAGCCGCGGCTACCTCTTCGAACTACTCTATATAGCAGGCTTCTGGGCCTAATTAATTGGGGCACGCTGCCCTGTGAGTCTGCTGGCCTTTTTGGGCCTGCATTGCACACCCTAGGTCTGGCAGCCCACTGGGCAGCGCGCCAACAAATTTTTTATATAGTTTTTTCTTTTCTGCATTACTTATTTTCTTCTATTTATTTTTGAGTAGTTTATTATATAGTTTTTTCTTTTCTGCATTATTTATTCTCTTCTATTTATCTTTGAGTAATTTTTTTGTATAGTTTTTTTATTTTCTGCATTATTTATTTTCTGCTATTTATTTTCTTCTGGAAATTGAATGCTGCATACCATGCCAAGTTTCAACATTTTCAGGATTCATTTTGTAGTGATTTTCGATTTCACGGTCATTTAGCTCTCTAAACAATTAGGTAAATGAACGAAAAACAACAAATGATGTCAGAACATGTTGGAAATTGATGACGCCGCTTTAAATGCTGCATACTGAACACAAAAGAAGTCTGGAGTTCAAATAAGTTATTAAAAATAAAAAAGAGGTGCAATGCTGGTTAATTTGCTTCAAGCCATTCGGAATAGTGTAGACTGCACTGCACATAGCTCAGTGCAATCTATGCTATTCCGCAAGGCTTGAGCTAATCAACATGTAGGTGAGCATTGCAACTCTTCGTCATTGTCTGTGCACTCACGGCTTATAAACCGCTCATACTGCCTCTCTCTTGGCGAAGATCACAAGATAGTTTGGTTAAATTGCATTACTTGTAAGTCCAGTTAACATGGATGCTTATGATGCAAGAGCAACAGCAAAAGTGAAAATTTGGCACAAATAGGTAGTTGTGTAACTAAAATAGGTAGGAGGAGAGATAGCTCTTATGTCACAAAAAAGAAGTTGTATCAAACCTTTTATGTCGGATCTAGAACAAACCAATCAGTATCGCCATCATACAGCCCAACCGTGGCTCGTGATGCATATATATGCATAACAAATGCATGGTTGGACGTATGATGGCGAATCCGAATGATTTGTATTCAGTCGATGAACTGGTAGATGTATGCAGTCGATGAACTGGTAGATGTATGTAGTCGATGAACTGAAAGACTTATGCAGGGAAGGCGAGAGGTGGGCTATATATATATATAGGGTCGTTTGGCTCACAAAGTGATTGTGGTAGTTTCGATCCAACGACTCACATGAGCTAGGAAGAAACACACCCTTGATCCAACGACTCGCAAGAGCTAGAAAGAAACACACGATCCGTGTGATTCTTCCTGATTGGTGGGATGCACATTAGTACCCACTCCGGACTCCGAAACCCTGATACTCGGAAAGAGTTTGTCCAGTTTGTACATGAAGTGTGTCCAGTTTTTGCCGTGACCCTCTCTATTCTTTCGCGCATGCTATGCGGGTGATATGATGATACCATGCCAAGTTTCAACATTTTCAGGATTCATTTTGTAGTGATTTTCAATTTCACGGTCATTTAGCTCTTTAAACAATTAGGTAAATGACCGAAAAACAACAAATGTTGTCAGAACATGTTGGAAATTGATGACGTCGCTTTAAATGCTGCATACTGAACACAAAAGAAGTCCGGAGTTTAAATAAGTTATTAAAAATAAAAAAGAGGTGCAATGCTGGTTAATTTGCTTCAAGCCATTCGGAATAGTGTAGACTGCACTGCACATAGCTCAGTGCAATCTATGCTATTCTGCAAGGCTTGAAGCTAATCAACATGTAGGTGAGCATTGCAACTCTTCGTCATTGTTTGTGCACTCACGACTTATAGACCGCTCATACTGCCTCTCTCTTGGCGAGGTGGGACTAAAAACAGCTTGCCGTAACCTCATTAGTACCGGTTCGTGGTACGAACCGGCACTAAATGGTGATGGTGGGGCCATAGCCTAACCGCAGGCTGACACAGACTCTTTAGTACCAGTTCGTGGCATGAACCGGTACTAAAGGTTCGCCACGAACCGGTACTATTGATCGCCGCCACGAACCGGCACTAATGTACACATTAGTGCCGGCTCTAATTCAAACCGGCACTAATGTGCTTCACGTTTGACCCTTTTTCTACTAGTGTAGGTAATGCTCCCAGGTTAAACCTGGCGATGGCGGATCGTCATCACCCAGCTTGGACAATCCAGGGAAGTGCTTCCTCAAGAGGGAGCCGATGATGTGGTTCGGCGGGCGTGCCCCCTTAGGTTGTGTCGGGATAAATTCCCAATGACTGCATGATATAAAAGACAAGCATATGTGAGTGTCAAAGTTGTGGCATCCAAAATATGATGCAAATGAAATGCTTGCTTACCCCTCTCCTGTCGGGCAAATGACAGGACGGTTGTTGGCAGCAGTTGGTTCCGGGACCTTCCCAGGACCACTCCCAGATTTCTTCCTCTTGGAAGTGTTGCTCGAGGTATACCCCGAGCCGTCCGAGGCCTCCATGTCGCGCGACTCGGTATCAAGCAGATCTGGTGCATAGAAGTCCACTCCGACATCGCCATTCGAAGATGACGATGCCTCGTGTGTGGCTTGATGGGAGGTGGACGACTCGGTCGTACCAGTTGGGACTCTCCAGTACTTACTACCAGTGCTCCCATCAGAATCTGAAAAACAAATATATATGATGAATATTAACCATACCACTTGTCCAAAATACATGAAAAATTGACTGAAAAGAGTACATAGGCAATAGGAGCATATTATCATGCACTCGACAATATGAACATGTTCAAATATATGAAAAAATAGGCGGAAAACTATACATTACAATAGCTGAAAAATATACATAAGGAACATGAGCATATTATCAATTACTGGACAATATCAACTCCTCAAAAACATGAAAATAGGCTGAAAACTATACATTACAGTAGTATACAGCAGTATATTATGATGAACTTGACCCACAATTTCAGATTTGGTTGTTTTGTAGCCATTTTTGCCATGGTATTAAATTCCTCAGCAAGATGGTGCCTACTTGCAATTACTAACCCCTCACTACTAGGGAAAACCCTAGTAGTAGCGCGGGGTAATTGCTAGCAGTAGCGCGGGGGGCTGCACTGCTGCTAGGGCGCTACAACTAACTTTTAGCAGTAGCGCATGTGGTACCCGTGCTACTTCTACTTCTAGTAGTAGTAGCGCAGTTGCCACCCGCGCTACTACTACA
This sequence comes from Triticum aestivum, assembly GCF_018294505.1. Taxonomy (NCBI): domain Eukaryota; kingdom Viridiplantae; phylum Streptophyta; class Magnoliopsida; order Poales; family Poaceae; genus Triticum; species Triticum aestivum. The sequence continues at coordinate 54,492,956 of NC_057812.1, read as the reverse complement.
TAGTTGTAGCGCGGGTCAGAGCCCCGCGCTACTACTAACTAATTCATAATTAAAAAAATTAATTGCAGCCATGGCGGCTGCTTCTGCTCGGTGTCATCGTCCTCTCCATTCATGGCTGCTACTGGTTCTGGAGGGGATGAAGTTGTTTGTGGTGATGGTGCTTCCCCGCCCAACTTGTGCCCGCAGCTCTCGTCTACTGCTGCTAGAAAAGAAGAGAAAATTATTAGAAAGAGGAAGAGAGAGATAGAGAGCAGTAGGAGGAGGAACTCACTGGTGGCCGCCGGAGTTGGTGCTGACACCCGAAACCCTAGATGAAGCTCGGTCACCTTCTGCTGCTTGTCGTGGGACACTTGACCCGGTGAGGAGGTGCAAGTGGTTGCGTTCATGGCGGATCTGGCTGCCGCCATGTGGACGACACTCTGCTGGTTTTCCTCTCCTTCCAACAGCGGAGAAGAAGGAGGATGGAGGGGGAGGGGAGGGGTCTGCGAGAGGAGGTCGCCGGATTTGTGAGTGGCGCCGAGGTGCGAGGCCGGCAGTGGTGGTGGGCGAGGAAGGGAATGGCGAATGGGAGGAGAAGGGGAATCAGAAGAGTGTGGATTTGGATTTGGGCCTCCGCATGCTATGTGTCCATATGTCTTGGTGGGTCGATAGTAGTAGCGCGGTTTTATACCCCTCGCTACTACTATGGCATGTCCCGGGTGGGCACAGTAGAGACCACTTATTAGTAGCGAGGATTATAAACCCGCGCTATTACTATCAACTTAGTAGTAGCGTGGGTTTATACCCCTCGCTACTACTATGGCATGTTC
>NC_057812.1:54476427-54491885 GCF_018294505.1 Triticum aestivum | reverse complement strand
GAGGGTTATAAACCCGCGCTACTACTATCAACTTATTTCTAGCGAGGGCTATAAACCCGCGCTACTAGTAAGTAGCAGCAGCGAGGGGTATAAACCCACGCTACTAGTAAGTGTCTGTCCATATGCTTTTCCCTAGTAGTGCATAGTGGCAGTGGCGGAGCGTGACAAGCATCCCAGAGGGGGTCATTTTCAAAATGAAAGCAAAAAAGCATGTGCAACTCACAATATGTTGTGCAACTCAAACATCCTAGTGGAGCACCTAAAAATACCCTATGAACTGAATTACTAGCCCCTAGTGGAGCACCTATGAACTGAATTTTCCCAATTCTCATCTTCTTCAAAAAAAATTTCACCTATGAACTAGCCCCTAGTGGAGCACCTATACCCTATGTACACACCTGAGAGCATCTCCAGCTGCCGCGCTACTGGAGGAGCTCCGTTGCAGTGGTCGTCGTTGGGTCGCATGGAAGAGTCGCCGCGCCGGCCGCCGGCCATGAAGCACCGTGGCGGCGACAGTTGGGGGCGGTGGAGGAGGGGTGGCGGCGGCAGTTGGTGGCGGCGGTGGTGCAGGGAACAGAGAGGAGAGGGGAATGAAGATACAAAAGAAAGGGGAGAGGTTAAGATCTAGGTTAGATGCTTTACCGAGAGCGCTTCTCGAAAAAGGTGGCCATTACAAAGAGCCGAGAATCGACCCTCGGTAACCACTGCTCTAATTTTTTTCCCTTCTCTTTTTGTTTCTGTTTTGCACTATCCTTTTTGTATCTCATATTTCACATGCTTTTACGACCAAAGTTTAGAAATTCCATGACTTTTGATGAATTTTTTCGGTGAAAGACTTTTGATGCACTCATATATATATATATACACACACACACATATGCTTTTTGGGTTAGATTTGTTCAAAACTCAACTTTAAAGAGTGTAAAGTAAAAAACATGAGAAGAAGCAGTTGTTGACCGTAGCCTAAACCCTCTCTCGGTGCCGGTCAACTTCCTAGACTGCCGGGGCCACCGGATAGCCCATGCATATACATGCAATGGCCTCCTATGAGAGCACAAGAACTTTCGAGGCCAACGGAGCAACAGGACCCGCACTTCATGCACAAACCGGACACATTCCCTCTCGATACCCATAGACTATCTCGAAGAACGGGCCTAGACTTGGTCTGTCATCTCGCGATGACATGCAGTAACACGAAGAAGCAGTTATTCACCATGTACTACACCCTCTCGGTGCCGAATAACGCCCTAGACCACCGGGGCCACCGGATGGGTGCTCGATATGGAGACCGCCCGAGGGGGAGGGCACCGCGACATGCATGTGGCCCATGCATATGCTGAAGGAAATATGCCCTAGAGGCAATAATAAAGTTATTATTTATTTCCTTATTTCATGATAAATGTTTATTATTCATGCTAGAATTGTATTAACCGGAAACATAATACATGTGTGAATACATAGACAAACAGAGTGTCGCTAGTATGCCTCTACTTGACTAGCTTGTTAATCAAAGATGGTTATGTTTCCTAACCATGAACAAAGAGTTGTTATTTGATTAACGAGATCACATCATTAGTTGAATGATCTGATTGACATGACCCATTCCATTAGCTTAGCACCCAATCGTTTAGTATGTTGCTATTGCTTTCTTCATGACTTATACATGTTCCTATGACTATGAGATTATGCAACTCCCATTTGCCGAAGGAACACTTTGGGTGCTACCAAACGTCACAACGTAACTGGGTGATTATAAAGGAGCATTACAGGTGTCTCCAAAGGCACATGTTGGGTTGGCGTATTTCGAGATTAGGATTTGTCACTCTGATTGTCGGAGAGGTATCTCTGGGCCCTCTCGGTAATGCACATCACATAAGCCTTGCAAGCATTGCAACTAATGAGTTAGTTGCGAGATGATGTATTACAGAACGAGTAAAGAGACTTGCCGGTAACGAGATTGAACTAGGTATTGGATACCGACGATCGAATCTCGGGAAAGTAACATACCGATGACAAAGGGAACAACGTATGTTGTTATGCGGTCTGACCGATAAAGATCTTCGTAGAATATGTAGGAGCCAATATGGGCATCCGGGTCCCGCTATTGGTTATTGACCGGAGACGTGTCTCGGTCATGTCTACATTGTTCTCGAACCGTAGGGTCCGCACGCTTAACATTACGATGACAATTATTATGAGTTTATGCATTTTTATGTACCTAAGTTAGTTCGGAGTCTCGGATGTGATCACGGACATGACGAGGAGTCTCGAAATGGTCGAGACATAAAGATTGATATATTGGACGGCTATATTCGGACACCGGAAGTGTTCCTGGTGATTTCGGAGAAAACCGAAGAGCCGGAGGGTTACCGGAACCCCCCCCCCCCACGGGAGAAGTAATGGGCCATATGGGCCTTAGTGCAGAGAGAGAGGGGCTGCCAGAGGTGGGCCACGCGCCTCCTCCCCCTGGTCCGAATTGGACTAGGAGAGGGGGGTGGCGCCCCCCCCTTTCCCTCTCCCCCTCCACCTCTTTCCCCCTCCTAGTAGGAGTCCTACTCCTACTAGGAGGAGGACTCCTCCTGGCGTGCCAAACAAGGGCCGGCCGGCCTCCCCCTTGCTCCTTTATATACGGGGCCAAGGGGGCACCCTAGAACACACAATTGATCCTCGTGATCGTTCCTTAGCCGTGTGCGGTGCCCCATGCCACCATATTCCACCTCGGTCATATCGTTGTAGTGCTTAGGCGAAGCCCTGCGTCGGTAGAACATCAGCATCGTCACCACGCCGTTGTGCTGACGGAACTCATCCCCGAAGCTTTGCTGGATCGGAGCCCGGGGAGCGTCATCGAGCTGTACGTGTGCTAAGAACTCGGAGGTGCCGGAGTAACGGTGCTTGGATCGGTCGGATCGGGAAGAAGACGTATGACTACTTCCTCTATGTTGTGTCAACACTTCCGTTGCGATCTACAAGGGTACGTAGATCATACTCTCCCCTCTCGTTGCTATGCATCACCATGATCTTGCGTGTGCGTAGGAAAATTTTGAAATTACTACGTTCCCCAACAGTGGCATCCGAGCCTAGGTTTTATGGTTTGATGTTATTTGCACAATTAGAACACAAGTGAGTTGTGGGCGATATAAGTCATACTACCTACCAGCTTGTCATACTTTGGTTCGGCGGTATTGTTGGACGAGACGACCCGGACCAACATTACGTGCACGCTTACGCGAGACCAGTTCCCCTGACGTGCTTTGCACATAGGTGGCTTGCGGGCAACAGTCTCTCCAACTTTAGTTGAACCAAGTGTGGCTACGCCCGGTCCTTGCGAAGGTTAAAACGGAGTCAAATTGACAAACTATCATTGTGGTTTTGATGCGTAGGTGAGATTGGTTCTTGCTTAAGCCCGTAGCAGCCACGTAAAACTTGCAACAACAAAGTAGAGGACGTCTAACTTGTTTTTGCAGGGCATGTTGTGATATGATATGGTCAAGACATGATGCTAAATTTTATTGTATGAGATGATCATGTTTTGTAACCGAGTTATCGGCAACTGGCAGGAGCCATATGGTTGTCGCTTTATTGTATGCAATGCAATCGCGATGTAATGCTTTACTTTATTACTAAGCGGTAGTGATAGTCGTGGAAGCATAAGATTGGCGAGACGACAACGATGCTACGATGGAGATCAAGGTGTCGCGCCGGTGACGATGGTAATCATGACGGTGCTTCGGAGATGGGGATCACAGGCACAAGATGATGATGGCCATATCATATCACTTATATTGATTGCATGTGATGTTTATCCTTTATGCATCTTATCTTGCTTTGATTGACGGTAGCATTATAAGATGATCTCTCACTAAATTATCAAGAAGTGTTCTCCCCGAGTATGCACCGTTGCCAAAGTTCGTCGTGCCCAGACACCACGTGATGATCGGGTGTGATAAGCTCTACGTCCATCTACAACGGGTGCAAGCCAGTTTTGCACATGCAGAATACTCGGGTTATACTTGACGAGCCTAGCATATGCAGATATGGCCTCAGAACACGGAGACCGAAAGGTCGAGCGTGAATCATATAGTAGATATGATCAACATAATGATGTTCACCATTGAAGACTAATCCATTTCACGTGATGATCGGTTATGGTTTAGTTGATTTGGATCACGTGATCACTTAGAAGATTAGAGGGATGTCTATCTAAGTGGGAGTTCTTAAGTAATATGATTAATTGAACTTAAATTTATCATGAACTTAGTCCCTGATAGTATCTTGCTTGTTTATGTTGATTGTAGAGAGATGGCTCGTGCTGTTGTTCCGTTGAATTTTAATGCGTTCCTTGAGAAAGCAAAGTTAAAAGATGATGGTAGCAATTACACGGACTGGGTCCGTAACTTGAGGATAATCCTCATTGCTGCACAGAAAAATTACATCCTGGAAGCACCGCTGGGTGCCAGGCCTGCTGCTGGAGCAACACCAGATGTTATGAACGTCTGGCAGAGCAAAGCTGATGACTACTCGATAGTTCAGTGTGCCATGCTTTACGACTTAGAATCGGGACTTCAACGACGTTTTGAACGTCATGGAGCATATGAGATGTTTCAGGAGTTGAAGTTAATATTTCAAGAAAATGCCCGGATTGAGAGATATGAAGTCTCCAATAAGTTCTATAGCTGCAAGATGGAGGAGAACTGTTCTGTCAGTGAGCATATACTCAAAATGTCTGGGTATAATAATCACTTGATTCAATTGGGAGTTAATCTTCCAGATGATTGCGTCATTGACAGAATTCTCCAATCACTGCCACCAAGCTACAAGAGCTTCGTGATGAACTATAATATGCAAGGGATGAACAAGACTATTCCCGAGCTCTTCGCAATGCTGAAAGCTGCGGAGGTAGAAATCAAGAAGGAGCATCAAGTGTTGATGGTCAACAAGACCACTAGTTTCAAGAAGGGCAAAGGGAAGAAGAAGGGGAACTTCAAGAAGAACAGCAAGCAAGTTGCTGCTCAAGAGAAGAAACCCAAGTCTGGACCTAAGCCTGAAACTGAGTGCTTCTACTGCAAGCAGACTGGTCACTGGAAGCGGAACTGCCCCAAGTATTTGGCGGATAAGAAGGATGGCAAGGTGAACAAAGGTATATGTGATATACATGTTATTGATGTGTAGCTTACTAGAGCTCGCAGTAGCACCTGGGTATTTGATACTGGTTCTGTTGCTAATATTTGCAACTCAAAACAGGGACTACGGATTAAGCGAACACTGGCAAAGGACGAGGTGACGATGCGCGTGGGAAATGGTTCCAAAGTCGATGTGATCGCGGTCGGCACGCTACCTCTACATCTACCTTCGGGATTAGTATTAGACCTAAATAATTGTTATTTGGTGCCCGCGTTGAGCATGAACATTATATCTGGATCTTGTTTAATGCGAGACGGTTATTCATTTAAATCAGAGAATAATGGTTGTTCTATTTATATGAGTAATATCTTTTATGGTCATGCACCTTTGAAGAGTGGTCTATTTTTGATGAATCTCGATAGTAGTGATACACATATTCATAATGTTGAAGCCAAAAGATGCAGAGTTGATAATGATAGTGCAACTTATTTGTGGCACTGCCGTTTAGGTCATATCGGTGTAAAGCGCATGAAGAAAGCTTGATTATGAATCACTTGGTACTTGCGAACCGTGCCTCATGGGTAAGATGACTAAAACACCGTTCTCCGGTACTATGGAGAGAGCAACAGATTTGTTGGAAATCATACATACAGATGTATGTGGTCCGATGAATGTTGAGGCTCGTGGCAGATATCGTTATTTTCTCACCTTCACAGATGATTTGAGCAGATATGGGTATATCTACTTAATGAAACATAAGTCTGAAACATTTGAAAAGTTCAAAGAATTTTAGAGTGAAGTTGAAAATCATCGTAACAAGAAAATAAAGTTTCTACGATCTGATCGTGGAGGAGAATATTTGAATTACGAGTTTGGTGTACATTTGAAAAATTGTGGAATAGTTTCGCAACTCACGCCACCCGGAACACCACAACGTAATGGTGTGTCTGAATGTCATAATCGTACTTTATTAGATATGGTGCGATCTATGATGTCTCTTACAGATTTACCGCTATCGTTTTGGGGTTATGCTCTAGAGACGGCCGCATTCACGTTAAATAGGGCACCATCAAAATCCGTTGAGACGACACCTTATGAACTGTGGTTTGGCAAGAAACCAAAGTTGTCGTTTCTTAAAGTTTGGGGCTGCAATGCTTATGTGAAAAAGCTTCAACCTGATAAGCTCGAACCCAAATCGGAGAAATGTGTCTTCATAGGATACCCAAAGGAGACTGTTGGGTACACCTTCTATCACAGATCCGAAGGCAAGACATTCGTTGCTAAGAATGGATCCTTTTTAGAGAAGGAGTTTCTCTCGAAAGAAGTGAGTGGGAGGAAAGTAGAACTTGACGAGGTAACTGTACCTACTCCCTTATTGGAAAGTAGTACATCACAGAAAACTGTTTCAATGACACCTACACCAATTAGTGAGGAAGCTAATGATGATGATCATGAAACTTTAGATCAAGATACTACTGAACCTCGTAGATCAACGAGAGTGAGATCCGCGCCAGAGTGGTACAATATTCCTGTTCTAGAAGTCATGCTACTAGATCATGATGAACCTACGAACTATGAAGAAGCGATGGTGAGCCCAGATTCCGCAAAATGGCTTGAAGCCATGAAATCTTAGATGGGATCCATGTATGAGAACAAAGTATGGACTTTGGTTGACTTGCCCGCTGATCGGCAAGCAATTGAGAATAAATGGATCTTCAAGAAGAAGACTGACGCTGATGGTAATATTACTGTCTACAAAGCTCGACTTGTCGCAAAAGGTTTTCGACAAGTTCAAGGGATTGACTACGATAAGACATTCTCACCCGTAGCGATGCTTAAGTCTGTCCGAATCATGTTAGCAATTGCCGCATTTTATGATTATGAAATTTGGCAGATGGATGTCAAAACTGCATTCCTGTTTGGATTTCTGGAAGAAGAGTTGTATATGATGCAACCAGAAGGTTTTGTCGATCCAAAGGGAGCTAACAAAGTGTGCAAGCTCTAGCGATCCATTTATGGACTGGTGCAAGCCTCTCGGAGTTGGAATAAACGCTTTGATAGTGTGATCAAAGCATCTGGTTTTATACAGACTTTTGGAGAAGCCTGTATTTACAAGAAAGTGAGTGGGAGCTCTGTAGCATTTCTGATATTATATGTAGATGACATATTACTGATTGGAAATGATATAGAATTTCTGGATAGCATAAAGGGATACTTGAATAAGAGTTTTTCAATGAAAGACCTCGGTGAAGCTGCTTACATATTAGGCATTAAGATCTATAGAGATAGATCAAGACGCCTAATTGGACTTTCACAAAGCACATACCTTGACAAAGTTTTGAAAAAGTTCAAAATGGATCAAGCAAAGAAAGGGTTCTTGCCTGTGTTACAAGGTGTGAAATTGAGTAAGACTCAAAGCCCGACCACTGCAGAAGATAGAGAGAAAATGAAAGATGTTCCCTATGCTTCAGCCATAGGTTCTATCATGTATGCAATGCTGTGTACCAGACCTGATGTGTGCCTTGCTATAAGTTTAGTAGGGAGGTACCAAAGTAATCCAGGAGTGGATCACTGGACAGCGGTCAAGAACATCCTGAAGTACCTGAAAAGGACCAAGGATATGTTTCTCGTATATGGAGCTGACAAAGAGCTCATCGTAAATGGTTACGTTGATGCAAGCTTTGACACTGATCCGGACGATTCTAAATCGCAAACCGGATACGTCTTTACATTAAACGATGGAGCTGTCAGTTGGTGCAGTTCTAAACAAAGCGTCGTAGCGGGATCTACATGTGAAGCGGAGTACATAGCTGCTTCGGAAGCAGCAAATGAAGGAGTCTGGATGAAGGAGTTCATATCCGATCTAGGTGTCATACCAAGTGCATCGGGTCCAATGAAAATCTTTTGTGACAATACTGGTGCAATTGCCTTGGCAAAGGAATCCAGATTTCACAAGAGAACCAAGCACATCAAGAGACACTTCAATTCCATCCGGGATCTAGTCCAGGTGGGAGACATAGAGATTTGCAAGATACATACGGATCTGAATGTTGCAGACCCGTTGACTAAGCCTCTTCCACGAGCAAAACATGATCAGCACCAAGGCTCCATGGGTGTTAGAATCATTACTGTGTAATCTAGATTATTGACTCTAGTGCAAGTGGGAGACTGAAGGAAATAAGCCCTAGAGGCAATAATAAAGTTATTATTTATTTCCTTATTTCATGATAAATGTTTATTATTCATGCTAGAATTGTATTAACCGGAAACATAATACATGTGTGAATACATAGACAAATAGAGTGTCACTAGTATGCCTCTACTTGACTAGCTCGTTAATCAAAGATGGTTATGTTTCCTAACCATGAACAAAGAGTTGTTATTTGGTTAACGAGATCACATCATTAGTTGAATGATATGATTGACATGACCCATTCCATTAGCTTAGCACCCGATCGTTTAGTATGTTGCTATTGCTTTCTTCATGACTTATACATGTTCTTGTGACTATGAGATTATGCAACTCCCGTTTGCCAGAGGAACACTTTGGGTGCTACCAAACGTCACAACGTAACTGGGTGATTATAAAGGAGCATTACAGGTGTCTCCAAAGGTACATGTTGGGTTGGCATATTTCGAGATTAGGATTTGTCACTCCGATTGTCGGAGAGGTATCTCTGGGCCCTCTCGGTAATGCACATCACATAAGCCTTGCAAGCATTGCAACTAATGAGTTAGTTGCGAGATGATGTATTATGCAACGAGTAAAGAGACTTGCCGGTAATGAGATTGAACTAGGTATTGGATACCGACGATCGAATCTCGGGCAAGTAACATACCGATGACAAAGGGAACAACGTATGTTGTTATGCGGTCTGACCGATAAAGATCTTCGTAGAATATGTAGGAGCCAATATGGGCATCCAGGTCCCGCTATTGGTTATTGACCGGAGACGTGTCTCGGTCATGTCTACATTGTTCTCGAATCGTAGGGTCTGCATGCTTAACGTTACGATGACAGTTATTATGAGTTTATGCATTTTGATGTACCGAAGTTAGTTCGGAGTCCCGGATGTGATCACGGACATGACGTGGAGTCTCGAAATGGTCGAGACATAAAGATTGATATATTGGACGGCTATATTCGGACACGGAAGTGTTCCGGGTGATTTCGGAGAAAACCGGAGAGCCGGAGGGTTACCGGAACCCCCCCGGGAGAAGTAATGGGCCATATGGGCCTTAGTGGAGAGAGAGAGGGGCTGCCAGAGGTGGGCCACGCGCCTCCTCCCCCCTGGTCCGAATTGGACTAGGAGAGGGGGGCGGCGCCCCCCCCCCCATTTCCCTCTCCCCCTCCACCTCTTTCCCCCTCCTAGTAGGAGTCCTACTCCTACTAGGAGGAGGACTCCTCCTGGCGCGCCAAACAAGGGCCGGCCGGCCTCTCCCTTGCTCCTTTATATACGGGGGCAAGGGGGCACCCTAGAACACACAATTGATCCTCGTGATCGTTCCTTAGCCGTGTGCGGTGCCCCCTGCCACCATATTCCACCTCGGTCATATCGTTGTAGTGCTTAGGCGAAGCCCTGCGTCGGTAGAACATCACCATCATCACCACGCCGTTGTGCTAACGGAACTCATCCCCGAAGCTTTGCTGGATCGGAGCCCGGGGAGCGTCATCGAGTTGTACGTGTGATAAGAACTCGGAGGTGCCGGAGTAACGGTGCTTGGATCGGTCAGATCGGGAAGAAGACGTACGACTACTTCCTCTACGTTGTGTCAACGCTTTCGTTGCGATCTACAAGGGTACGTAGATCATACTCTCCCCTCTCGTTGCTATGCATCACCATGATCTTGCGTGTGCATAGGAAAATTTTGAAATTACTACGTTCCCCAACATATGCATGCAGGGGTGGTGTGCTATTTGAATAAGCAACGCACGTCCTTGACGTGGCACGTGCCTCACAAACCATACACACAGGCGGGAACGTCGAGGACCGGCTGCATTCGTCCCATAGATAGAGTCTTCGGTGGGTGATCCCGTGACAGAACGGGCCTAGACTTGGTCTGTCATCTCGCAATGACATCCACTAACACGAAGAAGCAGTTATTCCCCGTGGCCTGCACCCTCTAGGTGCCGAACAACGCCCTAGACTGCCGGTGCCACTGGAGGGGAGCCGGTCTCTAGAACCAGACGAGGCTCATCTGAAGAAGAAAACACAAGACGGTAATTATGATGTGCTAAGGTTGTTTGCGAAGCATGGAAGACAATAATAAAAAAAAGTATAACACATATTATCGAGAATGCACAAGAAGGAAAGATATCTAGGTTAGATGCCTTACTGAGAGCGCCTCTCGGAAAAGGTGGCCATTATTGAGAGCCAAGAATCGACCCTCGGTAACCATTGCTCTACCGAGAGTCCTCTCGGCATAACTGCAATAGCCAAGTGCCTTCAGCTCCCAGCGCATGACTCTTTGCCGAGTAGAGCCCTCGGTAAAATTTTGTTCCCAGTTATGTTCATATTGTTTTTTGCTCGAGTTAGTGCAGCAGAAACATTTATACAATACTCAAACTTGCATTTCAAGTCACACACGTTAACAACAAACTCACATAAGCATTAATCTATAAATAGTTCACACAAGCTTCATTTCAAATCACAAAGTAGCTCTTTAGTACAAGTGCCTAGCTACTAATTAAACAACAAAGTGGTCTACATGCATGCACCATATGATAAAAAGCAACACCACAATTATGACAAACTGAAAGAGAATTATGAAGTTCTTCAATCCATTGAACCAGCTAAGCCTTTTCTGGCGTGCACCATTGCATTCATCAGTTTTTCTCTTTTGCTTAAGCAAATACTGATTGTAATGATCCTCTGCCGTCTCTCCATTGTCGAATGATTCGTAGGAGTTGCCTTCATAACGAAGTATTTGTTCATTGCATTCCGACCATGAATTGTAGACTCCTGGACACCGTCCTCTGTACACCACATACCACTTCATCTACAAAAGAACAAGAAATAATGCACATCATACATAATCAACATAAGCATTCATCACTCATACAATCAAAAGCATCACAAGTGGCCATCCAATTCCATATCAACAGGTACTTAAGGATACAACTAAATCAACGTCAAACTATCTAGGTGACTACTCAGAGGTGTAGTTGGTGAAACCAGTGATCATCGAGTCAGAGCACGTGGGGGCATCCCCCATAGTGGAGGACCAAGCGTCATCGGGAATGATGGTCGGTGGACTCAATGGCTTCTTACATGGTGGAGCCTTGCCCTCCTTAACCGGGGATTCTTCTTGGCCAGATCCGCAAAAAAACTTCATTATGATGAGTTGTGGGTTCTTCTCAAGCAGTTCCTCCAAGCATTCCTCGGCGCTCTTCTCCGCGTCCATGGAGTCGACCCTAATGGAAGCTTCGCCATTGGAGGAAGCCATAGCCAAAAAATCGTTCGATTCTAACACCTTTCATCACACAATGGAAAATAACATAAGAATCAAACATATAACACGAAGAGCTCACGTAGATCGATCGCAATCATCAAAAGTCGATTTTCTTCCTCCAAGAACAACTCTCAACGACACTTCCTCACGTATATACGGTGGACACTCTCTCTGGTGACGGTATATATGGTGGACACTCTCTCACGGGTATTTCAACTTTTGGTGATGGTTGAGCTGGGTGAGCCCCTCGTGCGTTATCAAGACATATAATGAGGAGGAGCTCACACAGATCACCGTCATCGTTCAAAAGTTGATTTTTCTTCCTCCAAAGAACAATTCTCATCAACACTCTCTCACGTATCTCATCGGTCACATCCACACATAGCATCCATGCATACAACATTATCAACAATTATCTACATTTTTTCTTTTGATATAGAAAAAATGTATCTGCATGGCATCCATCCATCTGTCAATCCATCCATCCATCTATCAATCCATCCATCTATCTATGCATCCATCTATGCATCCATCCATCTATCTATGCATACATCTATCTATGCACACATGGAGAGGAGGAGGGGGGGCTCACCGGAGGGAGGAGCTCGGTGTGGTGTGGGGGGGGGCGGTGGAGGGGGCGCCCGCCAGTGGAGGAGCGCCGGTCGGTGGGGAGTAGACAAGAGGAGAGGAGTGGAGGGGTGCCGGTCGGTGGGGAGCAGAGAGAAGAAACAACAGGGGGGATATGCTTAAGTAGTCGACGTACATCACCTTTACCGAGTGTGTGTCAGTGCGGCTCTCGGAAAAGAAATCAACTCTAGATCTAGGTTACACTTTTACCGAGTGCTATTACGACCAAAGTTTGGAAGTTCCATGACTTTTGATGAATTTTTTCGATAAAAGACTTTTGATGCACTCATATACATATATATATATATATGTATATGTATATATATGCTTTTTGGGTTAGATTTGTTCAAAACTCAACTTTAAAGAGTGTATAGTAAAAAACATGAGAAGAAGTACTTGTTGACTGTGGCCTACCCCCTCCCTCGGAGCCGGTCAACTTCCTAGACCGCCAGGGCCACCGGATAGCCCATGCATATACATGTGATGGCCTCCTCTGAGAGCACAAGAAGTTTCGAGGCCAACGGAGCAACAGGACCGACACTTCCTGCACAAACCGGACACATTCCCTCTCGATACCCATAGTCTATCTCGAAGAATGGGCCTAGACTTGGTCTGTCATCTCACGATGACATGCACTAACACGGAGAAGCAGTTATTCACCGTGGATACACCCTCTCGGTGCCGAACAATGCCCTAAATCGCCGGGGCCACCAGAGGGGTGCTCGATATAGAGACCGCCCGAGGGGGGGGCACCTCTACATGCGTGTGGCCCATGCATATGCACGCAGGGGTGGTGTGCTATTTGAATAAGCAACGCACGTCCTTGACATGGCACGTGCCTCACAAACCACACAAACAGGAGGGAACGTCGAGGACCGGCTGCGTTCGTCCCCGAGATAGAGTCTTCGGTGGGTGATCCTATGACAAAACGGGCCTAGACTTGGTCTGTCATCTCGCAATGACATGCACGAACACGAAGAAGCTGTTATTCCCCATGGCCTGCCCCCTCTAGGTGCCGAACAATGCCCTAGACTGTCGGTGCCACCGGAGGGGTGCCGGTCTCTAGAACCGGACGAGGCCCATTTGAAGAAGGAAACACAAGACGGTAATTATGATGTGCTAAGGTTGTTTGCCAAGCATGGAAGACAACAACAAAAAAAGTATAATACATATTATCGAGAATGCACAAGAAGGACAGAGATCTAGGTTAGATGCTTTACCGAGAGCGCCTCTCAGAAAAGGTGGCCATTACCAACAGCCGAGAATCGACCCTCGGTAACCACTTCTCTACTGAGAGTCCTCTCGTCATAACTGCAACAGCCAAGTGCCTTCAGCTCCCAGCGCATGCCTCTTTGCCGAGTACCTCCCTCGGTAAAATTTTGGTCCCAGTTCTGTTCATACTGTTTTTTTGCTCGAGTTGGTGCAGCAAAACAATTTATACAATACTCAAACTTGCATTTCAAGTCACACAGGTTAATAGCAAACTCACATAAGCATTAATCCATAAATAGTTCAAACAAGCTTCATTTCAAATCACAAAGTAGCTCTTTAGTACAAGTGCCTACTTACTAATTAAACAACAAAGTGGTCTACATGCATGCACCATATGATAAAAAGCAACACCACAATTATGACAAACTGAAAGAGAATTATGAAGTTCTTCAATCCACTTAACCAGCTAAGCCTTGTCTGGCTTGCACCATTGCATTCATCAGTTTTTCTCTTTTGCTTAAGCAAATACAGATTGTAATGATACTCTTCCGTTTCTCCGTTGTCGAATGATTCGTGGGAGTTGCCTTCATAACGAAGTATTTGTTCATTGCATTCCCACCATGAATAGTAGACTCCTGGACACCGTCCTCTGTACACCACATACCACTTCATCTACAAAAGAACAAGAAATAATGCACATCATACATAATCAACATAAGCATTCATCACTCATACAATCAAAAGCATCGCAAGTGGCCATCCAAGTCCATATCAGCAGGTACTTAAGGATACAACTAAATCAACGTCAAACTATCTAGGTGACTACTCCGAGGTGTAGTTGGTGAAACCAGTGATCGTCGAGTCAGAGCACGTGGGGGCATCCCCCATAGTGGAGGACCAAGCGTCGTCAGGAATGATGGTCGGTGGACTCAATGGCTCCTTACATGGTGGAGCCTTGCCCTCCTTAGCCGGGGGATTCTTCCTGGCCAGATCCACAAAAAACTTCATTATGATCAGTTGGTGGTTCTTCTCAAGCAGTTCCTTGAAGCATTCCTCTGTGCTCTTCTCCGTGTCTGTGGAGTCGACCCTAATGGAAGCTTCGCCGTTGGAGGAAGCCATAGCCAAAAAACCGATCGATGCTAACACCTTTCATCACACAATGGAAAATAACATAAGAATCAAACATGAAAGATATAACATGAAGAGATCACGTAGATCGACCGCCGTCATCAAAAGTCGATTTTCTTCCTCCAAGAACAACTCTCAACGACACTCTCTCACGTATATATGGTGGACACTCTCGCTGGTGATGGTATATATGGTGGACACTCTCTCACGGGTATTTCAACTTTCAGTGATGGTTGAGCTCGGTAAGCCCCTCGTGCGTTATCAAGATATAACATGAGGAGGAGCTCACACAGATCACCGTCATCGTTCAAAAGTTGATTTTTCTTCCTCCAAAGAACAACTCTCATCAACACTCTCTCACGTGTCTCATCGGTCACATCCACACATAGCATCCATGCATACAACATTATCAACAATTATCTACATTTTTTCTTTTGATATAGAAAAAATGTATCTACATGGCATCCATCCATCTATCAATCCATCCATCCATCTATCAATCCATCCATCTATCTATGCATCCATCTATCAATCCATCCATCTATCTATGCATCCATCTATCAATCCTTCCATCTATCTATTCATCCATCTATCAATCCATCTATCTGTGCACACATGGAGAGGAGGAGGGTGGCTCACCGGAGGGAGGAGCTCGGTGTGGTGTGCGGGGCGGCGGTGGAGGGGGCGCCGGTCGGTGGGGAGTAGAAGAGAGGAGAGGAGCGGAAGGGCGCCGGTCGGTGGGGAGCCGAGAGAAGAAACATGGGGAATATGCTTGAGTAGTCGACGTCACCTTTACCGAGTGCGTGTTGGGGCGGTTCTCGGAAAAGAAATCAACTCTAGATCTAGGTTACACTTTTACCGAGTGCTATTACGACCAAAGTTTGGAAATTCCATGACTTTTGATGATTTTTTCGATA
>NC_057812.1:54474293-54475972 GCF_018294505.1 Triticum aestivum | reverse complement strand
TATGTACTCTCATTCTCAATATACCTCATATACGCATTAATTATACCTCTTTATTATTCTCAATATACTTCATTAAATATTCTAAGATACCCCAATACGAGTTTTGTTGAAAAAATATCATCTGCGATGTACTTTTTGTAATATACCTTTTTCACATACAAACACATCAGTATATACGTAAACATTTAAAAATATGTACACTCACATGAATTTTTTCATGGAACTCATTTTGGGGTATCTAATAATTACTAATGAAGTATATTAAAAATAATAAAGTGGTATAAAAGATTCATCTATGTGGTATATGAGAAGCGGGAGTACGTACTCCCAGGAGTACATATATGTATATATATATATATACCTACTAATAAAACAAGGTGATATTTTTAGTTTCGTCCCGCTTAGGTGACATTCAGTATTTTAAATTGTGACTACTCGAGGTGGTACAAAATTTAGTCTGCCCGTCCGGTACAAACACTGTAACAAAAGTTCGTACGTAGCGATACCAAGCCGAGATGGGCCGGCCCATTGGCGGACGCTATACCACAGCGCCAAAGTGCGCTCTTCTCAAGATATAAAAGAAAAGAAAAGTGTGCCATCAGGAATCGTACCAGGGTGCTAGCGAAGGTAACTGGGACAAGCTGGGCAATACACTAGACAACTTCACGTGTGAGTTTCCAAATCTTGACTTATTAAACAATACAAGCAGCAGCACTGGATCCTAAAAACATACCTGAATTTTTGCAAAGTTGTGAACACAAAATTTAAACTCGATCATTTTTTTAAAAGGATCAAGTGTTTGAATTTGGACTTTTTGTAAAACATGAACATCTTTTACGAACTAGGAGGTACTATACTCGAATTTTGAATATTTTTTAAGCGCGAACATTTTTTAAAACATTATTTAAAAATACTAAAAAAATGATTCGCTGGCCTGATTCTTCTTTTAGATGTATTCGGACATGATTCTCCTATTTACGTAGAAAGGAAGTTATTTTTTTTTCTATTACTCCCTTCGTTCACTTTTATAAGATGTTTCAGACAGTTTTTATTGAACTGTTTTAGGTGATGTCTGAATTGTGTACAACGTCTTATAAAAGTAAACAGTGGGGGTACAAAAAATGGTAGGATTGTTTCTAGGGCAAGCCTCGATTGCTCATACCTAAAATTCATGTATGTCGTCCTTGTCTCGCACATTACACCTTTCCCTCCATGACCCCTCCTGGTGTTTATACCAAACCAAATGATCACCAATTTCTTCACAAGAAAGGAAACAATGGCTGCAATCAATCGACGACGATCACAATCGACACCCTTGCGTGATGCGTGATCTCCCCACCCCACGAACCCTTGGCTCTCTACCCATCACCACTCTCTCTCTTTTCAAACTAAGTTTCTATGGTTCCGGCTGTGCCAACGCAAAGGCTGCTGCCACTTAGGATGCCTACGGCAAGCCGGAGAAGATGTGGAGGCAGTGGTGATATTCACAAATGAGGAGGCGAAGGAGCTGGGCAGCATGAGCGTCACGGATGTGCACATGTGGCCTGAGTGCATCGAGGATATGGAGCAGCTCATGCAACGATGATGGTGAAATCATAAGAGCGGTTTTGCATGATGATAGGGAAATGGTGGAAGGATAAAGGGGATGGTGAGATTCTATGATGATAGTTACATTACCC